>NC_062221.1:46155589-46458619 GCF_902686445.1 Sciurus carolinensis
GCAGGTAAGGGCCTCAACAGAGAGCCCCCTGCCCCGCCCCCGAACTGGCAGTGTTGGTCACTTTCTCTGCAATCATGGAAAAGCTAGTGTCCTGCTTTTCACTTCATCTAGAACAAGAAATTTAGAGGCTGGTGCTTTCAGGATGAGCCCTACCAGTTTTGACCCTGAAGTGATTCTTTATTTAAATCAGTTCAAGGTTATTTGTGGAACTGAAAGAAGGAATGCTCTATCACACATGGTCTTAATTACAAGCAACGAAGAGTAATTCTGCCAAATTTAAACAAACAAAAAGAACATACTAGATAAATACAACTGCTCAGAGAATCTGTTGACAGGCTAGAGGACCCAATCCTGCACTGGGCAGAAACAAAGGAAAGTTGGACATCAAATAAGTATAAAAATGAAATCTGCTGAAGCAGCCTGGCTATTCTGTTGTCACTGGCACTGGTACCCCGGATCTCTCCAAAGGCTTCTCATTGCTGCTATGAATGATTCCCCAGCTGTTCCTGCAATTTTGTTCTCTCCCTCATGACACATAGTCCCATATGGGTACCTCTGATGACTCATTCCAAGTCATATGCCTGTGTACAACAGGAAGAGCAAGAAGGAGTACCTAGTTACTTCAGTCTGGTACTAGAAAATGAGGCTTGGAGGAACATCTTCCTCTTCACAGTTATGTTAAAATAAAAAGACTGTTCAGATATATAGCCTTTAAGAAAATGTTTATGAGAGACTCCTGATGCCCACTTGCTCTTAATTCATTGGTTAAATTGAGCATGTGATAGAGTTGCTTTTTTGACAGTAAGGAAACTAAGTTTTAAATGTGCAGTGCTTACTTTGGTCACAAGTACCATTAATTTTTGTGACTAATACACCTAAGAATTGAGATTAAAGAAATACCAGAAACAGAAGATCTCTGGAATGAGATATCACTAGTATTGATTGTTTTATTAAATATTGGTCCATATTTCCTCATGGCAAGAGACTAATTGCATAGGCAAGGAGAAGGTATTTTTTTAGGGTTATAGGGGAGCTGATATCAAGCTTAGATATGTGTGTGTGTGTGTGCACATATATGCACATGTGTGTGAGAGATAAATGTTTGTGATAAATTATGCAAGCTATTATATGATACTAACATGATTGAAGTGTATAACCTTAGTTGTGAATTTCTAATTTTGGGGTCTGGGATTATATGATCAAATCTCCAACAATGGAGGAAAATGTTTCATGAGGATTAATTAATTTGTCACTTTATTGTCTTGAACACCATTTAGAAGGAAAAAGACCTTGAAGAGTATCTTCATGCTCTTGTATGAAATAATGATCATCTTTAATGATATCATGCATTAGTTATGTCTGAATAGTCCTCAGTGTACACAGGAGCTAAATGAAAAAGATCCAAAATATATTTTTCTTTTTTTATTCACATCAATTTATGGAACACTTTTCTGTCATATTTCTGATGTCATACAGAAAATTGCAGAATTAAAACTGGAAAATTTGACACATAGCAATTCTTCATATAAATATCTTCCATAATGAATTTTTAATTTATGTTATTTTCTCTGAATCTAAATTTGAAGATCGCTGAAAGTAGTTTTGAATTATAATATAGAAAATTAGTTACTTTCCTGCAATTAGAGTTGATAACGGTACAGCTAAGAATTGCACTTTTGAGCTCCATCCTCTTTCCTGAATTGTCAGTCAATTAAGCCACATAGCCTTTGCTGCAGTGAGACTCAGAGCAAATAATCAGAGGAAAGGGAAGAATGCCCTTAATACTTTTCATTTTCCTTACTTTTATAGAATGCTATTCAGTTTGGACACATAAATATGTATTTTTGTCAGCACAAATGTGTGCACACAAATGCACATAAAAGCACATCCGATTGCAAGATAGAAGCCAGAAACATATAAGACACTGAATATATATCACTAATAAATAGATACATTTGGATCTGTATGTACAGACCAAATTTGTTTATCTGTTATGATGTTGAATCTAAATAAAAGGTCAAATAAAAATGAGTTCACCAAATACCTATTAAAAAAATGAAAGATGAAATTTATCACTAGAATGCCTTAAAAAGAAGGCTACTGTATAAACTTTAAAATGCCAGAATTGTAAAATATTAAAATGCGATGTTTTGCTCATTATTAATATAATTATCCATATTATAGTTTTTCTCCTATCTCAGGATTCTTACCTACATTTAACTATTTCACTAGGGTAGGAAATTAAAAACATAAAATTCCAAATTGATCTATTTTTATATTTTTTAGTGGCTGTAGATGTTTAGTTGTTGAATGAGTTTAGATTAGTGGAGAAAATGTAACTGAGGCATCATTTGTGGATTTTAATTACTCCTGCCATTCCCAGTTCCAATTGTAGTAGATAAATAGGGGAAACATGTCTTAGTAATAACATGTATGGAAAAGTTCTGGAGATTTGGTAGCAAGCTAAATATGAATCAGCTGTGTTACATAACTATTAGATGCTAACTTTACCTTAAATCACATTAACAAACTTCCTAGAAAGGGATGAAATGGCAATCACTCTACTTTTCATTGTACTTGTCATACCATCCCTGAAGAATCTGAGTTCCAAAGACTGCAATTAAAAAGGACATGTGTCCATAAGATTATTTGGACAAGGATTATTTGCTCAAGATTGCTTAGCTGGTAAGTGGTACAGCTAAAATTGGTATCTAGGTTTTCTGATCATGCTTTTTTCTTCTCACTGCATGAACTCCCTACCTAGCACTGCATTAGCTCATCCTTACATTACCCTTCACCCTACACCCCGACCAGGGGGTAGAGATGCAACTCAGGTATAGAGCACTTGCCTAGTTTGTGGAAGACCCTGGTTTCAATCCCCAAGACCACAAAAGAACAAAAAATAAAACAAAAAAGTAACTATTGGCATCAGATCTTCCATTTTGCTGTCACCAGTACTCTGCAAAAAAAAAAAAAGGACATGTGTCCATAAGAAAGTGTGGAAGATAATAAATGCATCTGAAATTTTGTTACATGAGATGTAACTGACCTAATTATGCTGTTAAACTTAGGAAAGGTAGGATTTAGGATAGAAAAGATGGCTGTCCTCACAGTGGCAAGGGGATTAGATATCTTCCTAAAGCTCAGGTGGCACAACATGGACCAATGCGAGACATTTGAAGACACTTTTGATTAATTGTCTAAGAAGAATGAAGAACTCTGTCATTTATAGCTGTTCAAGAAAGGAACAACCCACTTGGTATTGTTTGGCTATGAAGTGTTCCATCAAAACTTCATATGTTAATGCATGACTGTTCAGAGGTGAAAAGATTAGATGATAAGAGCTGTGATATAATCAGCAGATTCATCAATTTGATGGGTTAATAATTTGAAAAGGATTACTGGGTGGTAGCTTTAGGTAGGTGGAACTTGGCTGGAGGAAGTAAGTCACTAGGGACAAGACCTTCAGGAGTATATATTGTCCCTGACTCTTCTCTCTCTCTCTCTCTCTCTCTCTCTCTCTCTCTCTCTCTCTCTGTTTCTCCTTCTCCTTCTCCTTCCTGGCTTCCACAAATTGAGCAGCTCTCTTCCATGCTCTTATATCATGATATTCTGCCTTACTTTGGGCCCAGAACAATGAAGTCCTCTAAATATGGGCTGAGGCCTCTAAACTCTGTGACCCAAAATAAATTTTTCCTCCCCTCAGTTGTTCTTATCAGGTATTTTGGTCAGAGTGATGAAAATGTGTCCTACCTTTGAAGGTGAAATGAGAATTAAGAGAATGTTAAATTCCATGGCATGGTTGGTAATTTGGGGGAGAAAAAGGATGTTTGACTATCACATAAAATTTTAATGATGTCTCCCATCAGCTCTAGGTTACATAGATTTAGAATGCATCCACATAATAAAATATAAATGGATCAGTCTTAGAATATTGACAATACAAAAAATTTGTAAACATTATAAATTAAGTTAATAATTGAGAGAGATGTATGGAAATATGATAAAAATGTTTAAAATAGCTTCATTTTTCTCAAGAAATATGGATTTTCCCTTTTTAATACTTTACTGAATTAAATGAATATTATTTTATAATCTAAACAAAATAACAATACTATTTTAAAAACGAAATGTCATTTTATCTTTGAAATAGTTTTTTAAATATTCATCTACATATTTCTACAGTTCTTAAAATAAATGGATTTTGTTATTCAAAACACACCCAATTTGTTGTACTTCTATTTTTTAGTAAGAGAGCATCATGTTCTATTTTCGGTACTGAATGATTAACCTTCTTTTAAAGATATTGTGGATTGAATTGTGTCCCCAGGAAAGGTATGTTCAAGTTCTAATTTCCAGTACTGTTGAATATGACTTCTTTTGAATATAAGCTCTTTGCAGATGTAGTCAAGTTAAAATGAGGTCATACTGGATAAGAGTGGGCACTGATCCAATGACTGATGTTCTTATAAGTAGAGAGAATTTGAACACAGTCACAGGGAAAATGCATGTGTACACAGAGGCAGAAATTGGAACAATGCGTCTACAAGCTATAGAATGCAAAGGACAATAGGCACTACCACATGACAGAAAAGGGAAGGAAGGATTCTTGCCTAAAGCTTTCAGAGAGAAATTTTGGCCTTCTGGACTCTAGAGCTTGATACAATACATTGATGTTTGCTTTAGTCAGCTTTTACACTGCCATGACCAAAAGACCTGACAAGAACAATTTTAGAGGAGAAAAAGTTTATTTAGGGCTCATGTTTTCAGAGGTCTCAGTCCATAGACACTGGCCGGAGATGAAGCAGAACATCATGGTGGAATGGTATGAAGAGGAATAGGAGCTCAGGACATGATAACCAGGTAGGAGAGAGAGAGAGAGAGAGAGAGAGATCTGGACAACAAAGAAAAGATAAAATATAAACCCAAAGGCACACCCCCAGTGACCTACCTCCTCCAGCCACACCCTATCTACCTACAGTTGCCAATCAGTGAATCCATTCAAGAGGACTAATACATTGATTAGCTTAAGACTCCATAAACTTTCTTACATTGTCTCACACATGAGCTTTTGGAGGATACCTAATATGTTAACAATAACAATGTTGTTTTAAACCCCCTAGAGTGTTATATTTTTACAGCAGTCCTAGGAAATGAATAGAAAAGAATGAATATAGTTGACATTATGTATTTATTAAATACAAAAATTCTCAGGGTAGTTTTAGTAATGAAACAATAATCAGTATTTTTCTACTTCCTATGAATAGCTATTATTTAATAGTATCTTTCTTACATTTTTTCCCTTTAGGATCTGCTATGGTTTCATTTAATTTTCATACTGTCCTTAGAATTAAGTAATCAAATTTTTTTTTTTTTTTTTTTTTTGTATACTGAGGAATTGAAACCATGGGCACTTTACCACTGAGCTACATTGCCAGTTCTTT
This sequence comes from Sciurus carolinensis, assembly GCF_902686445.1. Lineage (NCBI taxonomy): Eukaryota > Metazoa > Chordata > Mammalia > Rodentia > Sciuridae > Sciurus > Sciurus carolinensis. The sequence continues at coordinate 46,161,034 of NC_062221.1, forward strand.
TTTTATTTTTTATTTTGAGATAGGATCTCACAAAGTTGCTTAGGACCCACTAAATTGCTGAGGCCAACCTCCAACTTGTGAACTTGTTGTGATCTTCTTGCCTAAGCCTCCCAAGTCTCTGTGATTACAAGTGTGCACCACCATGTCTGAAAAGTAATAAAATGTTTTCAACTAAAATCTCATAATTTGGAGACATACATCTCTACATTTGGGATTTATTCTCTTCTCTCATTATTATTTGAAATGACTTATTTATATATTTACTTACTATCCTTCACTGCATTGTTAGCTTGTTGGTTGTTTTAATCACATTGTAAATAATAAAACATATTAATAGAATGCTCTAATTGTAGTGACACATATGAACATCAGCAGCTCCAGGATTAGCATAAACAATAGGAGAAAATTCTCCTCTATTCATTGTGTTGAATCCTTAGGGTTCAGTTTCTGTCAGTTCTTACTAGATGGAAAATAACTTTGGGGAAGGGGCATGGCATGCACTGAAGTGCTATGGCCTGGGGCAGTGGGTTTTCCAGTGAAATCACCAGGTGAGGTCACAACCCACTCAACCACAGTGTGAGAGTGAGACATGGAGTTGGGGCTCTCACTTCAAATCTGGCATAAGATAAAGGTGAAAATTTACTACGTACATAGAAACAACAATTTTAACTTTAAAAATTCTCATTAAGCTGGGTGCGGTGGTGCACACCTGTAATCCCAGCAGCTCGGGAGGCTGAGACAGGAGGATCTAGAGTTCAAAGCCAGAGTCAGCATTGACGAAGTGCTAAGCAACTCAGGGAGACCCTGTCTCTAAATAAAATACAAAATAGGGCTGGGGATGTGGCTCAGTGGTCAAGTGCCCCAGAGTTCAGTTCCCAGTAACAAGAAAAAAAAAAAAAAAAAAAAAAAAACACTCCCATTAAATAATTTTTATATTTCTGATATCACTTCAGATATTTTCTTTTCAGTACCTAATTATAACACAACCTGTGATGTTAATATTTAGAATACACCTTATTTTGTCCAGAAAATGTAATAATCCAATTTATTTCAATCTTGATTATGGAAGTTACTTTTGTAGAAATTTAGGTGAGCAATATTTGTTATTTCTATGAACAATCTTCTTCGATTTTGCCACTTGCCCCTTAAAACCACGCAATTGTACATAAGGTTTAATTGCAAGAAATTAACACTCATGAAAATTTGTTTCAAAGTCATGTAATCCACTGTTCCTTTTCAGGAGAGATTCTTAATCTGAGCACCTAGAGGGTTCTTGAGCCCTGAAAATTACATGTGCATTTTTTGCCTGCAGGTGGATAGTTTTCTAACGAAAGAATCCATAGCTTTCAACAGTCTTAATGGAATTAATGGTTCCATCAAGTGGTGAAAATCAATGTTCTAGAGCAGTGGTTTTCAAAAGGAGTTGATTATGCCACCAGGCTTGTGGGCATGGATGTCTGGGGGGATGATTGTGTGCACGTACATACATGTGTCTATGTGATGTGGTGTGGACAGGTGTGTACACACGGATGTGTGTGTATGTGTGTGAGAGAGAGACAACTGAGAAGCAACACTTGTAACTGGCTGCTGGTGAAGAGGCTAGAGATGTTGCTCAACATGCTACAATGTGTAGGACAGCCCACCACAACAAAAATTGTCATGTTTAAGTGTCATTCCTAATGCCAATGTTTAGAAACTTTAGATAATCCAATAAAATGCACCTTCCCACCCAAAATTAAGACAGAGAGTACAAAATACTTCTACTATGTTCTTTAAGTTTCCCTCTGATTTTTTATTCTTGTTTCTTGGCATAATTCTGTCACCCAATTTCAAGGCATGTTATGAAATTCTTTCCCTGAGAAGTGATTTTATGTGTGGAGGTGGAGGCTATGGATGGTGCATATCACAATGGCTTTGTTTTATACACTTGTAGATTTTCCTGTAGTCCTCAAGTATAGAAAGATCAGTTGCCCTGGATCATAAATAGATAATTTGAAATAAGATAATCCTCTTTTTCTTTTTTTTTTTTTTTTTGTCATTAGGAACATGTGATGTCAACTTGAACACCATCTTCTAGTGCACCCTTTAGATAATGATCTGATTCAGCCTTCCCTTTTATTTTCTAATACCTATTTTCCCCACATCTTTACTTACTAAATTGTAATCTTTTGGTTAATTTATTCTTGCATGTCTGCAGGTTGCACATCCATTGAGTCAACCAATCACAGTCAAACAATTGAAAAGTGAAAAAGATTGTGTCTAGAGTGAACATGTACAGATTTTTTCCTTTTCATTATTTCCTGAACAATATAGTGTAGCATCTATTTACATAATATTTCCATTTTATTGGATAGTATAAACAATCTCAAATTTTTTAATATGTAGAAGATTGTGCATAGATTATATGCCAACACGGTACCATTTTACACAAGGGACTTGAGCATTTTGGTATCTACAGGGATCCTGGAACCAATTTCCCTCATATCCACAAGTATGGCTATATGTATAGGATTTCTCTGTGTAAGTTGTACCACTTGATTCTATATCAAAAGTACTTCATATTGCTATTCATATTGAAATTATAGGCTGTACAACTTCCCTTATCATTTTTGTTTCTTCCCGATTTACATTAAGTAATTTATCCTAATTCAACCAGGAGGTTTTAACAACTATTGAGCTGAAGCTGAAGATATAAATAAGAACAAAAAGAACTAGTTTTTTCTAAAAGAGTTTACATGTTAGCAAGCAAGAGTGCTATATAAATAAGTAGTGACAGAGAAATTCACTAATGGGAACATGTCTTAACTATATGACAGAGAAAAGATGGTGTGCTCCAATTTACTAAATGCTAATTGACAGAGAAGATATCGTGTTGCTGAACATTCTCTTATTTTCCTCATTTAAAAAAATCTTTAAGAAAGAAAATGATAGATATATGAGGGAATGACTATAGATAGTAGTTGGTAGATTTGCTGAATTTCAAATTGCTTTTAAAATTTATCTTTTTCTTTTTGTATTTTATCCAGTTTTCCTTGACTTTTGAATGCTCCTATTATTCATCTAAATTCTAGCTACATATAATCTGCCCATTTAATAAGGAAACCTATTTAGGTCATTTTTATAAAAATGAACAATAAAAAGTTCATAGTTAGCTTGGTTGGAACTCAACAATTTAATTGCTACCTTCTTCTCTTATTCCACATCATCCTCCATTTCTCTACCCACTACCTATTCAGGCATATCCCTTCTCTGAGTCTAACCTGATGTGGACACATCTAATGTGGAACTTAAAGTTCAGTTTCATAACTTATTAGTCAGTACACATTTAATAATCAACACATTTAAAACTAAAAAGTTCCTTAGACTTCCACAAATCTAGAGCTTCTCAAATATTCTCCTTCAAAATCAGAAATTTCAAGTCAAATGCTTTTAAGGAAAGTGGAGTTAATCAAAAGTAAGTGAGTTGTTTTTAGTTGATGGATTATTTAGTGCCTTCCTTGTGGTGAGCATGCCTCCAGGGGTGGGATTGCAATAAAAAAGTTTTCCTGTAGCATTTGACTATACAACGCCTAATTTTAAAGATCTGCATAAAAGTTCTCCTTCTAGTATAAATTTTTTAAAAAATACTATAATATGATAATTAATAATCATGATTACTTTTCTAAAATATTAAAGTTTTAGATTTAGCCTACCTTTATAGGGATAATAAAGTGCACCATCATTCAGGTTCTTTTGGAAGTGGAAAAAGTATTTCCAAGAACCTAGTAGATTTTAATATTTATTAGGACTGGGTAATACAGAACAAGAATGCCTGGAGTCTTTAAAAAGAATAATCTACAATTCACAACCAGTTTCTTTAAAGTGTAAAGTATCAGCCTTTTTAAAAATGAGGACACTTGTCAAATGCTAATCTTAGAACTACTTAACTGCTGTTTTAGCAGCAGCAACAGTGTTAGTACTGGGAAAAAATAATGTGAAAATGATTTGTGCATTTTCTGTATGGTGCAGTTTATCAGACAGTGTGCATCACCCTTATTCATTCATAATTGGTGCAGCTGAGCTTCCAGTGTCTCTGGGCGTATGTACAATTGATGACGAGAACTCACCTTTATTTTATAGTTAAATAATTGGAATGAGGAATTGGTGCTCTTTAAGCATTTTTGGAATTCCAAAATAGTTGAGAAATTTGCATGGATTAAATCATTTAAGTTTTTGATTGCAATTAAAGTTTAAATGAAATCTAATTTGTTCCACTGTTAAGATTTTTTCCTTTTTGTTGCATATGTAAGCTAAACTGTTTTATCTATATAATATTGCTTCAGATCATCTAAGTGGGCAAATATAAAATGTATCAAATTCAGAGACTTGATGAGGAATTGGTCAGAGGAAATTGGAGAGACCTAATGACATAAAAACTACACATAGAGGTCTCTAAAGTGAAAAAGACCTAAAAACAAAACAAAAAACACCACCTTTGTTCTATCTTAATTGGTTCTGAAGGCCTGCCAATAGAGATGAGGAACTTTCTTCCAGGGCAAATAGGAAACGTTTCAGGTGAATCCTCTTTCAGGATTAAAGCACTCAAGGATGACTACTTGGCTTCATTTGCATAACAAATAGGGAATCAGACTCACTCTCTATGCCTGGTGTTACAAGCACATTTCCAGAGGTGTGTGATTCTTTCTCCAGTGTTTGTCACTCTCCTTCTGCTGTTTCCTTCCCTTTGAAATGATTGGCAGGCAGTAAAAGCCTCAAAATGAAAAAAGCCCCTAAGGTCTTCACATCTGAGCTACCAGGTAAAGGGAACTGAGTTGTGGCTAGGAGGAATGAGACCTGAACACAACTAGTCTTAGTGGGAGGGGCCCTGGATGTGGATGGGGTCTTGCTGTTACACTGACTTGTACATCAGCCTGTATTCAGTGTGGCCTCCTTGCCTGTCTTCATAGTCTCTGAGGCCTTCAACTAACATCATAAGTTCAGATGGGTATTTAAGTTACTAATAATTAAAATCTAGGTTAGTGATGGATTGGTAATGTGTTTCTGGATGCTAGATAGCCACCAATGTTTTATAATAAAAAGCTACCAGTTATTGAACTAGCAAGGTGAGGTGTATTTAGGGGGAGAGTCTAACAGAATTGTCAGCATATCCACATAGTGAACTTCCTATCAAATGGGGCAAAAGTGCCACTTAAAGTAATGACAGGGTGTCTGGTATGAGGACATTTGAGTAGACGGTTAAAATGTCTCATTTATAAATCTTAGTTAAGATCTTCATAACAAACACCGTTATTCTCTGGGTTAGGCGTATTGATTTTCTCTATGGTTGAGAATATCCTGGGTTTTGTTTCTGTCATAAGGGCATAGCCAGAAATTCCTGCGATGAGAAGGTAATTCTATTTTTTATAAACTATCTTCCCTTCACTATGGTTTCAGAAAATCCTTTGGCATTTTCTCTTCTGAGTTTTGTTTCTTAAATTTCTTTTCCAGTGTCTGTGGTACTGCCTTTCCAGCCTCTGATCTAAGAGTATATAGAACAGAAACAAGAAAAAAAATTCCAGGGACTTTCAGTCAAATTTGGTTTTTGGTATACATTAGGAAATTCTAAAAAGCAAGTAGAAATGAGTCTTTCTTCCAAAATCAGCACTGTGGTAACATGAAATATATAGTCCCTTTTTATCACTTTGAGCATGGGATATGCCATAATTGTCAATGAAATTAATAAATTCACTTGCGTAGAATTCAGAATTGAGCAGAGAATTCAGAATTGAGTGAATCGGCAAAAAGAAATTACAGGTAAAATTTATATCTGCAAAATTTATTTCCAGAATATAATAACAGAAAATCAAACACTGATTCCTTCTGCACAAATTCTGAAATTTATTTCTTACATGAGAAAATTCCCAGCCTTGACTTTTCAAAATTTCATCCTCAAAACTGATTACAACAGGTGCTTATGTCTTGCTACATAATAGGACAATTGCCTATCTCTGTTTATTTAAAAGAGCATGCATAATTGAAAAAAACTGCAACAGGATTTAGGTAGATTCTAAAGTTTTTAATTTTTAGGATTTTCTTATGCAAATGAAAGTGATAATAGAAGATAATATTTAAGTAGGTTTGGACCAAGTGATGCAGGTGACAGAAGGAAAAAGGAGCACATAGTCAGTCCTAAATGTATCCTCTCTGCATAACTGTGACGACACTCAGAGCTTCAGTTTTCATCTTAATGTCAGACACCACCCCTCCAGATTGCCAACTTTTTAATGCCACAAATAGAAAACCCAATACAACTTGCTGTTTAAATGATAAAGGAGATAGACACATTGGCGGAGAGGTTGTCAGGGCCATATGCATGGTAAAACCAAAATCTGGCTCCTCCAGAATTTTGGGCTCTATGACTGGTTCTTTGATAATCAACTTTATTCTGATACCAGCTTCTCTCAGTATTTCACATATTTGCAGTAGTTCATTGTTTTATTTCTTTATTCAAACAATTCAAGAAGAAAAAGCCAGTCTTTTAAGAGCTTTGTCCATTATTTTAGTCAGTTTTTTCATCCCTGAACAAATGACAGGAACAACTTAGTGGAAGAAAAGTTTTTGCACTGCTTGGCCTTAAGCTGGTTCCCTAAACCTGTCAGCATGACAAGTAATTAGGTCACAAGTAATCAGGATCCACACCTAGAACTGTAGGTGAGTCAAGTTTGGTAGATCATCTGTAATTCCAGGGTCTTAAGAAGCTGAGGCAGGAGGATCACAAGTTGAGGCCAATCTCAGAAACTTAGGAGGCCCTAAGCAACTTAGCAAAATAGTGTCACAAAATAAAATATAAAAAGGCTAGGTATGTGGCTCAGTGGTTATGTGCCCTTGGGTTCAATTCCCAGTACCAAAAAAAAAAAAAAAAAAAAATAGAATAGGTGACCAGTCCTACTTAACCACATTACTGCTATGTAATACAGGAATAAATAATTGAATATTGTTCAGGTAACCAAAGTTTATACAATTCCGTATTTTCTCCTAGTTTCAGAGAATGTTTGGTGACAAAAGCCAATATCTTAAATCAGAATAAATGAAAAATATCGTTGGATTAAAAAAATGACACAGAATAATTTCAAAGGACTCATTTTTGGAAATACTGCCTGACAACCCAAGAATTTGAAATTTTATCAATCATGTTCCTTTGGTCCCTATTTCTATTACTTCATTTTCTCTCTTCTCAGCTTAACTGAATCTCTGCTTTACTATTCTGCTACCCTCCAGGACAATTGCCTATCTCAGTTTATTTAAAAGAGCATGCATAATTGAAAAAAACTGCAAGACCCCAGTATATAGGAGTTTGCACCTACCATACCCATTACTCTGACTAACCACAATTTTAGTGTCTCAATCCCAAATCCCTAGTGACTGGCCAGTTCAGTTCCAGTGGGTGTAGCTCCTTAATTCTTGTAGATTTTTGAGATTGGCTTATTTCACTTAGCATGATATTCTCCAATTCCATCCATTTACCTGCAAATGACATAATATAATTCTTCTTTATGATTGAAAAATATTTCATTGGGTACAATATATATATATATATATATATATCATCAGCATACTATAGTAACACAGTTACATCAATGTTTATAGCAGCTCAAATTACAATAATTAGATTGTGGAACAAACCTAGATGGAAGTCCTTTTTGACAGCCTAATTTTAGTGAGAAAGTGGAATTGGGTATTTTTATGACAAATACAAGTGAATAGTTACTATATAAATATTAACTTAATGGACTTCATTGATATACATTTTTATGGGTGTATCTTGAGAGACTTTAGGATAGCATAAGTTTAAAGGGAATCTCTGCTATTGCCTGATTTTGTTTAAAATAAGAATATACTCTATTTTGGGGCTTTTTGATAATCCAGGTGATTCGCTTTCATACCTCTATGAAAATCTTACAAAAATAGGCACTATTATTTTCCTTCCAGTGATGAAGAAACTGAAGCTCAGAAATAAAACATAACTTGTTCAAGGATATAAATCTCAGTGGCAAAGTAACACCAGATTTGCTGATTCTAAATCCATTTACTTTCTTTGAATATCTCTGCTTCCGATAAAATATATTTTAAATATTAAAATGAACTAGTAATATTTTGCAAAATAGACAAGCTAACTTATGAAATTGCCAACTTATAATAACACTATAGCTTTCACTTAGAGCTGATTTTGTTTTGATTCACACATGGGGAAAGAATGGAATGTGATTCTAAGAAATGATATTTTCATTTGTGATCACAAAACAGGTAGGACCATTAGGTAGTTAGATGCTTACATTGATGTTTACAACTATGCCTCAGTGTTGTTATTTACAAGTGAGAACATTATTTAATAATAATTAAACAGTTAAAACTTTTGAAAATACCACACAACCACATCCAACAATTGAATTAGAACTAACTTAAGGTATGAATTTCAGAAAAGAAAACAGACATTATTAAGCCCTCTGTGTTAGTCATCTTTTCATCACTGTGACCAAAATACCTGGTAAAAACAACTGGAAGGAGGAAAGTTTATTTTGGGCTCATGATTTCAGAGGTTCAGTCCATGGTTTTTTGGTTCCATTGCTCTGGGCCTGAGGCAAGGCAGAACATAATGGCAAAAGAGTACAGCAGAAGAAAGCTGTCAGTTCATGGCAGCAAGGAAGCAGAGAGAGGGAGGAAGGAGCCACGGATAGATGGCAAATTTAAATTGGCAAGGATGATGTGCCTGAAACATCAAGCCAAGAATTGTGGCTTTTGGATACTTGTTAGTGAAGTTTAAAAAACTTGATCTGAACATTTATGTTGCCATAGAGTTTTATTAACTTACTTTGGGAAGTGGAACATAGTATACCAAAAATCAGTAGCAATAATCCAAGGGAACTTCTGAAGAGATAATACTGTTAACTTAGACACAGAAGACACACACATTAGTTGTTCATCAATTAAGTTCTCTTTATACAGTCAGTATATTGACAAAATACCTCCAACATTGGAATATTCTTGGACTTTAACTGTGTTAATCAGCTTTTTCTCAACTGTGACCAAAATACTTGACCAGAACAACTTAAAGGAATACTTGAATGGAACAACTTATAGGAGGAAATTTTATTTTACTGCCTGGTATCAAAGACCTCAGTCTATGGTCTTCTGGTCCAGAGCTCTTGGCCCAAGAAGAGGCAGAGCTTCATGGTAGAACAGCATGATTGAGAAAAACATCCTCTCCTGGCAACCAGGAAAGAGAGAGAGAAAGGAAGGAACCAGGGACAAATATATTCCAAAACCCTACCTTCAGTGACCTACCTTTAATCCACTAATGAGGTCAGAGCCTTAATTATTGTCTAACTGCCCCACCTCTGAACCTTACTGCATTTGGGACCATGCTTCTAAAACATGAGCTTTTGAAGATATTCCAGATCCGAGTCATAATGCTAACATATGCATTTTAATTTTAATATAATACCTTACCAATAATTTCTAAAAACCTAAAATGTAGTGTGCAACATTAACATCTTCTTTTTCTTCTTCAGCTAATAAAGACTAAAATTTTAGGTGGTAGAAAAAATATTATCCAGCTATAAGGAAGGTTCTAAACTTCCAATCTCAAGAGAAGTTAAGACATTTTTAAATTTGTTCTAACTGGTTATACATGATAGTAGAATGAATTTATGCACTATGATATGTCATACATAAATGGGGCATAATTTCTCATTTTTCTGATTGTACATGTTGTAGAGTCATCAGTCATGCAATCATGTATATACATATATGTACATAATGTTTGTTTCAGGACTGGGGTTATAGCTCAGTGGTGGAGTGCTCACATAGCATGTGTGGAACCCTGAGTTTAATCCTCAGCACCACATAAAAATAAAATAAAGTGTTGTGTCCACCTACAACTAAAAAAAATTTTTTAATGAAAAAAAAAACAACAAAAATATCTGTTTCATTTTATCCTTCCTATCCCCATATCCCCTCCTCTACCTTTACTCCCCTCAACCTAATATGAGTAACTCTATTCTTCTGGAGCCCAACTCCCACCATTGTGAATTAGCATCTGCATATCAGAGAAAACATTTGACCTTTGTTTTTTTGGGTTTGGTTTATTTTGCTGAGTATGATATTCTCCAACTCCGTCAGCAAATGCCATAATTTCATTCTTCTTTAAAGGTGAGTAATACTCCATCAAATATAATATATACCACATTTTCTTTATCCATTCATCTGTTGAAGTGCATCTAGGTTGGTTTCACACTTTAGATATACTAAGTTGAGCTGCTATAAACATTAATGTGGCTGTGTCACTGTAGTAAACTGATTTTAAATTAACTCCTTGGGTATAGACCAATGAGTGGGATAACTGGGTCAAATGGTGGCTCCATTCCAAGGAATTTTCTAAGGAATCTCCATATTGCTTTCCAGAGTGGTTGCACCAATATGCAGTCCCACCAACAATGAATGCATGTACCTATTTTCCCACATCCTTGCCAACCCTTATTGTTACTTGTATTCTTGATAATTGCCATTCTGACTGGAGTGAGATGAAATCTTAAGAGTATTTTTGATTTGAATTTCTCTAATTGCTAGAGCTGTTGAATATTTTTTCATGTATTTGTTTTTTTATTATTTTTTTTTATTTTTATTTTTATTTTTTTTTACATTTACATAGGGTAATGATGTTTATTTTATTTTTTCCCATCCCCCCACCCCTCCCACCCCTCTTTTCCCTCTACACAGTCCTTCTTTCCTTCATTCTTGCCGCTGTCCTTAGTCTAACTCTAAACCTAACCCTAAACCTAATGCTAGCCCCTCCCACCCCCCATTATATGTCCTCATCCGCTTATCAGCAAGATCATTCGAACTTTAGTTTTTTGAGATTGGCTTATCTCACTTAGCATGATATTCTCCAATTTCGACCATTTGCCTACAAATGCCATAATTTTATCATTCTTCATTGAGGAGTAATATTCCATTGTATAAATATGCCACAGTTTCTTTATCCATTCATCAACTGAAGGGCATCTAGGTTGGTTCCACAATCTGGCTATGGTGAATTGAGCAGCAATGAACATTGATGTGGCTGTATCTCTGTAGTATGCTGATTTTAAGTCCTTTGGGTATAGGCCAAGGAGTGGGATAGCTGGGTCAAATGGTGTTTCCATTCCAAGCTTTCTGAGGAATCTCCACACTGCTTTCCAGAGTGGCTGCACTAATTTGCAACCCCACCAGCAATGTATGAGTGTTCCTTTTTCACCACATCCTCGCCAACACCTATTGTTGCTTGTATTCTTGATAATCGCCATTCTAATTGGGGTGAGATGAAATCTTAGGGTAGTTTTGATTTGCATTTCCCTTATTACTAGGGATGTTGAACATTTTTTCATATATCTGTTGATTACTTGTACATCTTCTTCTGTGAAGTGTCTGTTCATTTCCTTAGCCCATTTGTTGATTGGATTATTTGTATTCTTCATGTAGAGTTTTTTGAGTTCTTTATAGATTCTGGAAATTAGCGCTCTATCTGAGGTATGGTTGGCAAAGATATTCTCCCACTCTGTAGGCTCTCTCTTCACATTTCTGATAGTTTCCTTTGCTGAGAGAAAGCTTTTAAGTTTGAATCTATCCCAGTTGTTGATTCTTGCTTTTATTTCTTGTGCTATGGGTGTCCTGTTAAGGAAATCTGATCCTGAGCCAACAAGTTGAAGATTTGGACCTACTTTTTCTTCTATAAGATGCAGGGTCTCTGGTCTGATTCCAAGGTCCTTGATCCATTTTGAGTTGAGTTTTGTGTAGGGTGAGAGATAGGGGTTTAATTTCATTCTATTGCATATGGTTTTCCAGTTTTCCCAGCACCATTTGTTGAAGAGGCTATCTTTTGTCCATTGCATATTTTTGTCACCTTTGTCTAGTATGAGAAAATTTTATTTATTTGGGTTTGTGTCCATGTCCTCTATTCTGTACCATTGATTTTCCTATCTATTTTGGTACCAATACCATGCCGTTTTTGTTACTATTGCTTTGTAGTAGAGTTGAAGATCTGGTATTGCAATACCCCCTGCTTCGCTCTTGCTACTGAGGATTGCTTTAGCTATTCTAGGTTTTTATTCTTCCAGATGAATTTCATAATTGCTTGCTCTATTTCTGCAAGGTACATCATTGGGATTTTAATTGGAATTGCATTGAATCTGTATAGCACTTTAGGTAGTATAGCCATTTTGACGATATTAATTCTGCCTATCCAGGAACATGGGAGATCTTTCCATCTTCTAAGGTTTTCTTGAATTTCTTTCTTTAGTGTTCTGTAGTTCTCATTGTAGAGGTCTTTCACCTCTTTTGTGAGATTGATTCCCAAGTATTTTATTTTTTTCGATGCTATTGTGAATGGGGTAGTTTTCCTAATTTCTCTTTCTGAAGATTCATCACTTATGTATAAAAATGCATTGGATTTATGAGCATTGATCTTGTAACCTGCTACTTTACTGAATTCACTTATGAGTTCTAAGTTTTCTGGTGGAATTTCCAGGTTCCTCTAAATATATAATCATGTCATCAGCGAACAGGGATAGTTTGAGTTCTTCTTTTCCTATTCGTATCCCTTTAATTTCTTTGGTTTGTCTGATTGCTCTGGCTAGAGTCTCAAGGACGATGTTGAATAGAAGCAGTGAAAGAGGGCATCCCTGCCTTGTTCCAGTTTTTAGGGGGAACGCTTTCAGTTTTTCACCATTTAGAATGATATTAGCCATGGGCTTAGCGTAGATTGCCTTTATAATGTTAAGGAATGTTCCCACTACCCCAATTTTTTCTAGTGTTTTGAGCATGAAGGGATGCTGTATTTTATCAAATGCTTTTTCTGCATCTATTGAAATAATCATGTGATTCTTAACTTTAAGTCTATTGATATGGTGAATGACATTTATTGATTTCTGAATGTTGAACCAACCTTGCATCCCTGGGATAAAACCCACTTGATCATGGTGCACTATCTTTTTAATATATATTTGTATGCGATTTGCTAAAATTTTGTTGAGAATTTTTGCATCGATATTCATTAAGGATATTGGTCTGAAATTTTCTTTCCTCGATGTGTCTCTGTCTGGTTTAGGTATCAGGGTGATATTGGCTTCATAGAACGAGCTTGGTAGGGTTCCCTCCTCTTCTATTTCATGGAATAGTTTGAGAAGTATTGGAATGAGCTCTTCTTTAAAGGTTTTGTAGAACTCGGCTGAGAACCCATCTGGTCCTGGACTTTTCTTTGTTGGTAGGCTTTTGATGACCTCTTCTATTTCATTGCTTGAAATTGGTTTATTTAGGTTGTGTATGTCCTCCTCGTTCAGTTTAGGTAATTCATATGTCTCTAGAAATTTGTTGATGTCTTCGAGGTTTTCTGTTTTGTTGGAGTATAGATTCTCGAAATAGCTTCCAATTATGTTTTGTATTTCACTCGTGTCTGTTGTGATGTTTCCTTGTTCATTCCGAATTTTAGTAATTTGAGTTTTCTCCCTCTTTCTCTTTGTTAGTGTGGCTAAGGGTTTATCAATTTTATTTATTTTTTCAAAGAACCAACTATTTATTTTGTTAATTTTTCCAATTGTTTCTTTTGTTTCGATTTCGTTGATTTCAGCTCTGATTTTAACTATTTCCTGTCTTCTACTACTTTTGGTATTGGTCTGCTCTTCTTTTTCTAGTGCTTTGAGCTTTAGTGTTAAGTCGTTTATTTGTTGATTTCTACTTCTTTTTTTGAATGCACCCCATGAAATAAATCTTCCTCTAAGTACTGCTTTCATAGTGTCCCAGAGATTTTGATATGATGTGTCTTTGTTCTCGTTTACTTCTAAGAATTTATCACAATAATAACCCTGAATGTTAATGGACTGAATTCATCAATCAAAAGACACAGACTGGCAGATTGGATTAAAAAGAAAAATCCAACAATATGCTGCCTACAAGAGACTCACCTCATAGAAAGAGACACCCATAGACTAAAGGTGAAAGGATGGGGAAAAACATACCATGCACACGGACACAGCAAAAAAGCTGGAGTATCCATCCTCATCTCAGATAATGTGGACTTCAAACCAAAACTAGTCAGAAGGGATAAAGAAGGACATTACATGCTGCTTAAGGGAAGCATAAATCAGCAAGACATAACAATCATAAATATCTATGCCCCGAACATTGGCTCATCCACGTACGTCAAACAAATCCTTCTCAATTACAGAATTCAAATAGACCACAACACAATAATACTAGGCGATTTTAACACACCTCTCTCACCACTGGATAGATCGTCCAAACAAAAATTGAATAAAGAAACTATAGATCTCAATAACACAATCAGCAATTTAGACTTAACAGACATATATAGAATATACCATCCAACAAAGAACGAATACACTTTCTTCTCAGCAGCACATGGATCCTTCTCTAAAATAGACCATATTTTATGCCACAAAGCTACTGTTAGCAAATACAAGAAGATAGAGATACTACCTTGTACTCTATCAGATCATAATGGATTGAAATTAGAAATAAATGACAGAATAAAAACCAGAAACTTCTCCAATACCTGGAGACTAAATAATACACTATTATATGATGAATGGATAACAGAAGACATCAGGAGGGAAATAAAAAAATTCATGTATTTGTTGATTGATTGTATTTCGTCTTCTGTGAAGTGTCTGTTCAGTTTCTTAGCCCATTTATTGACTGGGTTATTTGTTTCTTTGGTGTTAAGGTTTTTGAGTTCTTAATATATCATAGAGATTAATGCTTTATCTAAGGTGCATGTGGTAAAGATTTTCTCCCAATCTGTAGGCTCTCTCTTCATATTATTGATTGTTTCTTTTGCTGAGAAGATACTTTTAGTTTGACACCATCCCATTTATTGATTCTTGATTTTACTTCTTGTGCTTTATGGGTCTTTTTAAGGAAATCAGATCCTATGCCTGACTTGGTGAAGATTTGGGTTTACTTTTTCTTCTACTAGTTGTAGGATCTCTGTTCTAGTGCCTATGTCTTTGATCCACTTTGAGTTGAGCTTCACACAGGGTGAGAAGTAGAGGTTTAATTTCATTTTGTTGAATGGTGCTTTTCATTTTTCTCAGCACCATTTGTAGAAGAGGTTATCTTTTCTCCAGTGAATGTTTTTGGCACCTTTGTCCAGTATGAGATAACTGTATTTGTGTGGGTTTGTCTCTGTCTTCTATTCTATACCATTGGTCTTCATATCTGATTAGTGCCAGTACCATGCTGTTATTAGTATAGTTTAAGGTCTGGTATTGTGATGCCTCCTGCTTCACTTTTCTTGGTAAGGATTGCTTTGGCTACTTTGGAGCTCTTATTTTTCCAAATGAATTTCATGATTGTTTTTTCTAGTTCTGTGAAGATGTTAAGGGATTTTATTAGGAATTGCATTAAATCTGCATAAAACATTTAAGGGGGTTCATATCACACACAGAATATGCTCACCACAGAATAAGACCTGACTTTGCCAAGACTTGCTTCCCAAATGTTCACCTAGTCTTATATTCTAATATAGAAATATGTATATATAGCAATGAATACATTGATTGATCGGTTGATAGAAATGACTCATTTTCTTCCATTTTTATTATTCAAATAATTTCTCAGTCAAATAATTTGATTTGAGAAATACAAGAAGGTACATCTGATATATTTTTCTTCTTTCCTTTTGAACATTATTATTATAATTTTAATATAGACTATCACTATGTTACCCAGGCTACACCTAAACTACTGGGTTCAAGTGATTCTCTTGTGTCAACCTCCTAAATGCTGGAATTACGAGTGCAAGCCCAGCTTAAATATTTTACATTTTTAAATTGTTAATATTTTATATCTTCATTTAATCAACTTATTAAGCAACTCTTACATGTAAAACATGCACTTCTCTGGCTACCAAGGCTAATGTGGTGAACAGGTAGTCCATCTACTGGCTATTATAGGAACTTACATCCTTCCA
The DNA here is from genome assembly GCF_902686445.1 of Sciurus carolinensis. Classification (NCBI taxonomy): domain Eukaryota; kingdom Metazoa; phylum Chordata; class Mammalia; order Rodentia; family Sciuridae; genus Sciurus; species Sciurus carolinensis. The sequence continues at coordinate 46,177,037 of NC_062221.1, forward strand.
TTCAGGGAGACCAACAGTAAAACATGAGGATCATTGATTGATTCCACAGCTCAAGGACAGACTTATGGTGACTCTATAGAATCTCAATAGAAACTGACAAGAGTGGGCAGAAAAATTAATAGTTTGTATTTTCCAACTAAGGGTAGCAGTTTTCTAATTGGATTAGATAAAGTAAGTTATTGTTCTGTACTCCTAGAAGACAGGATAAATATTGAAAAATCAATGAAAAAACATCATACCTACCTGACTGTTACAGTTTGAGTGATCCTGAAGTGAGACCCTTATACTACAGGGAAATGTTCTATTTTTTAGGTTTTTGTTTTATTTTGTTTTGGTGGGGCAGGGAGGTTACTGGGGATTGAACTCAGGGCCACCCAACCACTGAGTCATATCCCTAATCCTATTTTGTATTTTATTTAGAGATAGGGTCTCACTGAATTTCTCAACTCCTCGCTTTTGCTGATTTGAAATGTACTGTTTTTAGTGCAGTGTCTTGAGTCAAAACAATGAGGTTTTGCTAAGATCTTAGTTGAATTACTAGTATTATGAATTGAATATTCCCCAAAATACCATCAGAGGAGGGAAAGTAAAGCTAAATTCATTAGATGCCTACAATAAAATAGGGTGCCAACTTGAGAAAATCTTTTTTTTTAATTTTTAAATACTAACCCCATTTGTACTCTATATTTATTTCCAAAATTGTCCCTAATTATTTTTCTTTTTTTCTTTAATTTTTTAATTTTACAGACTGCATTTTGATTCATTGTACACAATGGGGTACAACTTTTCATTTCTATGGTTGTACACAATGTAGATTCACACCATTTGTGTAATTATACATGAACATAGAGTAATTATGTCTGTCTCATTCCACCATCTTTCCTACCCCTGCCCCTTCCCCCTTCTCATTTCCCTCTACATAATCCAAAGTTCCTCCATTCTTCTCTTACCCTCCAATCCCCCACCCCCATTATATATCATCATCCACTTATCAGAGAAAACAGTTGACCTTTGGTTTTTTGGGGGATTGACTTATTTCACTTAGCATGATATTCTCCAATTCCATCCACTTACCTACAATGCTGTAATTTTATTCTTCTTTATGATTGAATAATATTCCATTGTGTATATATACCACAGTTTCTTTTTTTTTTTTTTTGTGGTACTGGGGATTGAACTCAGGGCCTTGTGCTTACAAGGCAAGCACTCTACCAACTGAGCTATTTCCCCAGCCCATATACCACAGTTTCTTTATCCATTCATCTATTGAAGGGCATCTAGGTTGGTTCCACAATCTAGCTTTTGTGAATTGAGTTGCTATAAACACTGATGTGGTTGTGTTACTGTAGTATGCTGATTTTAAGTTCTTTGGGTATAAACCAAGGAGTAGGATAACTGGGTCAAAAGGTAGGTTCATTCCAAGTTTTCTGAGGAATCTGCTTTCCAGAGTGACTGCACCAATTTACAACTCTACCATCTCTTAAAAGGACATTAAAATATGAAGTTGGGGTGGAGTATTTTAGGGCATTAGGTCCTAAAATGAGCAATTTTATTGTGGGTCTTTCAAGGTGGCATTGAGCATAATTTTATGACACTCTTACTTTGAATTAGCGTACAAAGTAGGTCAGCATGCGGAGGTGAAACTTGTTAAGTAAGCTATTTGTGCATCACTCACTCATATCTTCCATGAACAGAGTTATTTCCTTGAGTAAGCAAAGTAGTTTGCTTGCTCTCAAAGAAAAGAAAAAAAAAGTACATTTCATCAGAGAACTACTAGAATTACTGTGAGAATCTTAACAGCGACAAGAAAGTTAGTTTGTGCCCAGAATTTTTTAGCAAACCACAGGAATATATACCCGTTCCCTATAATGTTCAACATTGTAATAAATGGTTATTTTGGTGTCAGATTTTAGATGACAAAGAGATGTATTAATGTAATGTCAGTTGATAATATATGCTATGAAGAAAAATGAAGTAGGCCAGGAGGATTGAGAGTAAGGGGTATTATTTTAAATAATGTTGTCAAGAGAGGCATTCAGAGAGAAGTGATATTTGAATAGAGATTTGAATGAGGTAAGCAAATAATCTTCATGGATATGTTTGAGGGAAGAGGAAACAGAGTGCAAAGGTTCTGAAATGGGAGCATTATAGAGGAGGAAAAGGAAGGTCGGGAAGCCTGGAGTGCAGTATTGACATGCCCAGGGTGGGGGATGATGAGGTCAGAGAGAACAAAGGAGACTGATCTTGTGGGTTACTGCAGGCAGGTCATGGAGACCTAGAATTTTTTTCTAAATGGGATGAGAAGTCATTACAGGGGTTTAAGTTGCTGACTGACATGGTTTTTTTTTTTATTTATTTATTTGCTTGTTTATTTATTTATGGTTGCTGTGACTGAGTGAGAATAGGAGATTCTGGGAGGAGGTATGGCAGCAGGGTGGCTAGATAGGAGGAACTCAGACAAATGGTGGTTGTTTGGTCTAGGATGGTCCTTCTGGGCTCCTGAGATGTATTTTGAGAGTGTACTTTTTTGCTTTGCTGAGAAATGTCATATTAAATGTGGAAGAAAGTAAATTCTAAGGTTTTGATATTGAACCGCAGAATGAATGAATCATATTCTAAATTCTGATCAACTTCAGTAGTTTACTCTAGATCAAAGAATGAAGTTATCTTTAGAAAGGAAATTCACCTCAAAGTTTAAAAGCAGTGGATCAGTGAACAAGTAGAGCAAGTAGATCAGGGGAAAAAAAGAAGAGATAAACAAGATAATGATAAATGCCATGAAGAAAATGAGAGAGAACAATAAAATAGAAAGACATTGGCTTAGTACTTCGAGATAGAAAGACTTTCTGATGGCATGAAGCTCTCGCTGGGCATGGTGGCACACACCTGGAATCCCAGTATTCAGCAAGCTAAGGCGGGAAGAGTGCAAATTCACAGCTAGCCTCAGCAACCTAGCCAGAGCCTGAGCAACTCAGGGAGACACTCTGTCAAAATAAAAAATTAAATAATAAATGCTGGAGAGGACGTGGAGAAAACTTTTACACTATTGGTGGGATTGTAAATTAATACAATGACTATGGAAATCAGTATGAAGTTCCCCTCAAAAGATAAGGCATTGAACACCAAATGACCCAGCTATACCACCTCTATGTATTTGTTCTGAAGAATTAAAGTCGTCATACTACAGTGACACATGCATGCTCATGTTTATAGCAACACAATTCAAAATAGTCAAACTATGGAACCAGCCTGGGTTTCCATCAACAGATGAATGGATAAAGAAAATGTGATATATATACAAAATGGAATTTTATTTAGCCATAGAGAAGAATGAAATTATGTCATTTACAGAAAAATGGATGGAACTAGAGACCATTATGTTAAGGGAAATAAGCCAACTCAGAAGGTCAAGAATCCTGTGTTTTCTCTCATATATGGAAGCCAGAGAGGGAAATTGAAAAGAAAAGGGGGATGGGGGTCTCATGAACATCAAAGGGAGATCAATAAAGAAAAGTGACCAGGGAATGAATGGGAGGAGAGTAGGAGGGGGTCTAGTGTTGGAGAGTGATATTGGTTGAATTCTATTGTTATATTGTGTGCATATACAAATATATAACAGCAAATTCCATCTTTATGTGCAACTACAATGCACCAATAAAAAATGTAGACAGAAAAAAGTTAAAAGAGCCGTAGGGATATAGCTCGGAGGTAAAGCACTCCTGGGTACAATCCCTATTCCAAAAAAAAAAAAAAAAAAAAAAGGAACTAATATTTACTCTTAATCACAGTCAGTTCACAAGAACAAACACTTAACATCTGACTTTGTCTTTAACTGATTTGTTTTTAACTGACTTTACTCCTTGCTAATCTTCAAATAGTAGAATGTACAGTAGAGGCCAAGATACTCCTCTTTGTCCCTTTTATTTTCTTCCAGATACCCTAAGGCCTATATTTATATTCAGTTTCTAATCTTCTTTTGAAAGGAAGCCATTGTCAGCAATCTCTAATCCCAGGACAAACTTTTAAGACACAATAGGGGAAGAGCAGATTTTTGATATAAAGTGACTATTAATGGAGTGCCTTTGAATTAAAGGCCATCAAACACCATCAACCATTTATAAGTGGTCTCTTGAATAAGAGAAAGGCACTTTAACAATTCTAACGTTTTAATGAACTAAGGGGAAATTCCTAGACACTTTAAAGATAAATTGATACATTTTGTAGAAAATGAGCCACATGAAGACGAGAATTTCAACTATATTTCCAGATGTATGTCATCAGGGTGTAGCACTTCCAAAGAAAAGCCCACAACATTTTATATATATTAACTCTGAAATATTTTGATAAGTCAGTTCAATTTACTTCTGCTCTTGAAATGTCCTCAAATGCCGTATTCTTGAAATGAACTGAAAAATGGATAAATCTGAGGAAAATGGGTGATAGGACTGGACAGAGGTAAAATCCCTATTAAAACTTTTGATAGCCTCTTAACTCCCTTTAAGCTTCTTCATCCTGGCATCATTTAAAGTCTTCTATGATATTGCTTCAACCTACCCTTTCATCTCTACCACCAGGGGATTTCTTATATGTATCTAATTTCATCCAGTTTCCCTGAAATATTTAAGTTCCAAAAAGAAACCATTTGCCGTTTAACATAAATTCTTATCCACCTAATACATTCCTTTTCCCTCTTCCCTCCCACCTCTCTGCCTATTTCTACAGGCCCCAAATCCTTCCTGTTTTCAAGGCTTGTATCAAAATTATTGACAGCTAACTCACAAAGATAGGAGAATGATCAAGTGAGCCAAAGTTTTTTAGATATACTACAGTAAGGAAAAAGCAAATCTCACATTGATATTGCTGGCAAGTCTTCGAAATGTAGAGGTCAGGAGAGGATATTTATGGGGTTTGAGGTGTTGAAGACAAATTCAGTCAGTAAATAATGAGATGATTTTCTTTAGTTTATTGTGATAGGAAACTTTTATTAATGAGGAACATCTCAAAGAAGAGAGAGAATACCTGGGATTTTATAGTGGTAAATATAGAAGGGAGTCAAGAAGAATTCTTATTTGAAGGGTAGAGGCACTGAGTTCTCTGAATATGCAAAGACAGGTCAGTTTTTTTGTGATTAATCTTTTCTCAGAACATAAAATATCATAGGCATGTAGGGTAGAGTTGGGATTGGGAGGAGGTTTCCAGAAAACAATTGTAAGAACTTAGGGTTCAAAGAACATTCAACATTGTCATGCTTCTGGGCTCCATTGAGTGATGGTGGGTCTTTCAATGGAGAGAAATGGTTGGCTTTTGTGCAAACTGGAATGACTTTAGGATTGCAAGACAAAGGAAGGTGAGCATCTTTGAGACACTCTTGATGAGTAAATGATTTTTTAAATGTTTTTATTAGTGCACTGTACTTGTATATAACAGTGGGGTTCCTTTTGACATATTCATAAATGTATGTAACATTGTTTCTTCCATTTTAGTTCCCAGTTCTTCCCCCTTCCTTCTCCCTGCCCCTGACCCCCTTTCTCTAGTCTATTGTTCTTCCTTCAGTTTTTTTCTTTCTTTTAATTGGTACATCGTAGTTATATATAATAGCTGTAATATATAATATATAATATATAATAAGTAAAATATAATATTTATATTATATAATTCTATATTACTATATAATATATTGTATATTATATAGTTATGTATATTTATCTATATTTATATGATATGTCAGAATTCATTGTGACACATTCATACATGCACATAGCATACTCTGTACAACTTCACTCCCCAGTTCTTTTCCTCCCCTCCTCCCTCCACCTCAGTTATCTCTCTATTCTCTATTGACATCCCTTCTATTCTGAGAGATTCCCCTTTTTTAAAAAATTCCTTTTATCTCTCTAGTTTCTGGATATCAGAGAAAACATAAGATCCTTGACTTTCTGAGTCCCCCTTATTTCACTTACCATGCTGTTCTCCAGTTCCATCCATTTACTAGCAAATGATATTTCATTTTTCTTTATGGCTGATTAGCACTCCTTTGTGTATACATAACACATACTCTTTATCCATTCATTGGTTGATGGGAATCTGGGATGTTTCCTTAACATGACTATTGTGGACCATACTGCTATAAGCATTGATGGAGTTGTATTGTTATAATACGCTGTTTTTAGTTATTTTTGATACATAACAAGGAGTGCAAAAGCTGAATCATACAGTTGTTCCATTCCTGGTTTTTTTAGGAATCTCCAAATTACTTTCAAACTGGTTGCACTAATTTGCAGTGCCACTAACAATGTGTAAGTAGACCTTCCTCCCACATCTTCACTAGTAATTGTTATTTGTATTCTTGATTAATGCCATTCTAATTAGGGTGAATTTTGATTTGTATCTACCTGATTGCTAAGGATATTGAACATTTTTTTCATATATTTGTTGGCCATTTGTATTTCTTCTTTTGTGAAACGTTTAGGTCTTTTGATGGGTAGATGATTTTTGATAAACAAGCTCTTTGAGTAAATTATTTGTTTTCAAAAATTGGTTTGTAGAAAATTTGTAACAAAAAAAATAATATTAATTTATTGGCTCATGGCCTTATCTTCCCAACAAGAATCTTCTGGACCAAATAGCTAACTCCTGTTAACATTGCTGAGATACCTTATTAGGTTAATTCCTGGTAGTTAAGATACATAAATGCAGGTTAACTTTATTGTCAGTGTAACCTTCCCATATCTTTTTTTCTGAAATCTTTTTAAACTGTCCTTTCCTCCACAACTAGATGCTAAAGTACTGAAGTGCTATGATAATTGTATGATGTGTTATTAGTTTATTCCTATTAAAGTCTTTTGCATACCTGTCTTACTACTATTTACATTGGGATTTGAGGAATCAAATGTTCATCAATGGTAAAATCCTTTTCAATGCTCCTTTTTTTATTCAGTTCCTTCTTTCATTTCCTATTTATTTTCATATGCCTTTAAACTATTTCATCTTTTTTTGTTCCCATCAGTATAAATCTACCTGAAAACCCAGTGCTCCTCAAGCTGAATCGATGTGCCTATGCTTTGGTCTGTTGGGGGTTAGCTCTTGTTCACCTTTTAAGATCTATGTGATTAAGTGTTCAGCCCAATCACCTCTACAAAGACTTATCTCCAAAGACACTAGATTCTTTGGGGTAGGAAGGTCTTCCTAGCATTCCAGAATAGGAGTAATAATATTTTTAAAATATTTGTATGGCAAATAATTATATTGAAGACATTTCCATAACCAATCAAATTCGTTCAATAATTTTTGTAAGAGGTCAAGCAGGTAATATTGTACTCATTTGACAGAAAGAGATATAGAATCACAAGGCTTATGTGATTAGTAAGAACTCACACAACTAGAATCCAGGTACCAAGAATGTAATAACAAGAATCCACTATTAAAAGAAAATCCTCTAATGTAAGCATAATGATCCCTACATTACAGGAAATGGTTCATTCTGCACTGGCATTCTTGATTAGTGAAATTAGTTTTAAAAATTACATTAAATGTTTAGCCATATCTTTAATATTTCTTAAACTAGACACCTATAAATTCAACCACTTTCATTCTTTTCAAGGAATTAATGATTTTCACTGGTTCTGTGTTTGCTTTTCCTATTGTAGTTTCCTCATAAGTTATTCCACAGTATTGGTAGTGTTTACAGACACTTTTCAGCTTGAATAATATTGTTAGTTCTTTGATTGTTTAATGAGAGATAAACTGCTAAATGCATTGTATCTGGCATGTAAAGCACCTTGCATTACTGTAATGTTAAATATTTATTTCATGCTGTTTTGATGCTAACAAAACTCAGTCCGTACTTTAAAGAATATTTTGCATTTCATGGCTTGTTAGTTTAATAAAAGTTAAGCAAACTGTTAAATGCCAACTGGTATGAACAAGATTATTAGTATTCTGAATACATAAAAGTTCTAAAAGATTCAGACCTAAAAAAAAAGTTTACTTTTTTGGTAATCCAAGCTTTACATTTCCATTCCTTCTTTTACCTATTAGCTATCTGTATATATTTGTTATTTAACAAAATATTTACCCTTCACCTACTGTCTGTAAGACAAAGAAATTAAAACTATTTACAATACAAATTGAAATAACATAGGCCTTCACTCTCAAGTAGCTGGTTCTTCTTTTAGGCAGATAAATCATAAATGTAATAAAATTTAATAAAGCATAGAGGTATTTAAGTGAAGGGGATGTTAGGGAGTGGAAGTTGGTACACCAACTGTTAAGGCACTAAGGTTTAATAAGCATTGCTTCCAACACGATGAATTAGAGAACATCTCACTCTCTTTAGAATGAGTGAGCAATATGGTAAACTGTCACTTTTGCAATATGTAATATATATATGTATATATATATGTGTGTATATACACGTATATATATATACGTGTATATATGTATGTAATATATATATGTGTGTGTGTGTGTGTGTGTGTGTGTATATATTTACATATATATCAATAGAACTCACGTGTGTGTGTGTGTGTGTGTGTGTGTGTGTGTGTGTGTTTTATATTACTGGTTACAGCTTTCAAGGTCCAAACTCCATACTGACTTGGTCAATGGTACACTGTGATAAGAAGTCTGTCTGAATAGTGAATAAATGAATGAACAGAGAAGGTATGATTCATGCTTACTGAGGGAATGCTATTTATCTAGAGTTTTAAAGGACCAGTGGATAACTCACAGACAGGAATTAACAGAATTAAAGGCTCACAGGGTGATTCTAATGCTTCTGCTCTTTATCATTCAGAACACACCCCAGATAAGGGAATGCCTGACTTGTATTCCCAAGGTTTTCTAGCTATCTGAATTGTCTTGTAAGCTAAGAAATCAAGTTTACCTTCTAATTTAATAACTCACTGCTTTTAAAAATTATCTTATTTTATTTATAGTATAGTTAAGAATGAATCTTTGATACTTTAAACATGAAGCTTGCAGAGATCAGCATTTTCCTCTGGTACATGTCTTTTTCTTTCATCTTATATTTCCATGATGTGGTCCTGAAGCTCAGTTCCAATAATCCACAAAATATACTCACATGTCACCTCTTCTGTTCGACTTGGAGGGATAAAAGAGAAACTTTAGGATTGGATGTGAGATTTAGTTTACATGAGTAACTATTGTGTTATTTTTCTTTAGCTAATATTATAATTTGTTCTTTCATTTGCTACTCTGGTATTACATCTCTTCTTAAATGTATTTTGACGTAGTGAATATTCAGCATGTTGTTTCTTTCCTGATGACTCTAATTACACATTTTCACAATTTCACATTTAATATTATTTTGTTCACTGTGACAACTTATCTCATTTATCATTACAGTAGTGAATTATCATTATATCTCCAATGATAATACAATGTTTGGGAGAGAATCAGAAACTATAAAGTTGAATAAAACATTCTATTCCTCATTTTTCTCATTGTAAACTAATTTAATACCAATTGTACATTAAATGTAGGCAATGCAGACCATCTTCAAAGAACTTAAGTCTTCAAGACATAGTTTGTAAGGTATTATAATACTAATAAGGAAGAAAAGACATTTTCTACCCTCTTAGGTTCTGTGACCGGGGCCTGTGAATTTAATTGGCGAATTTTCAATTAACTACAGGACCTTTGTTAAATAAATGTATTTTCCACATCTCTGGGTCTAGACTAGTGATTTTTGACATGAAGAAACAAACCTGTTTTAAGCAATTTAATTCAAAATGTAGCAGAATAGAAACTTCTAAGTCCACCTGTACTCTTTGTCTTCTCTCCCTCTGGAGATTCTGTAAAACTTTTCCTCTGATTGCATAGTGAGTTATTGTTATGAATAGACAAGGGTATAAAACAAAATTGAAAACCACTGGTACAGACCCAAGGTACTCTTGCATTTGTGACCACAGAAAATTCAGTCCTAACCTTCTACATTATATCCATGAAAGCAGTTTTATACATTGACAGAACAGTTCCAAGTAATTAAAAGGTTACTGGAGATTTCTGTTCTGTTTTAATGTGGGTTTAGAATGGGCCTGGTCTTTTTGTTCATGTTGGGTCATATCAAATTTCAGAGACTGTGTCAACTCTGTATTGTGGAGGTAACTTTTAGCACTTTAAAATCAATATTTAAAAGACAAAACTTTCCATTCATTTTATAATAATAATAATAACTGCAATGATAGTGGGGCTAATAATCTCACAACAGAATGTTTTATGCTGATAAAATATTTCATACGTTCATTAATATTTTTCATTAATTATATCCTACTCCCATCTTTGCAGTAAAACCAATGTAGCAGTATGTGTGTGTTTGTTTTAAGGACCTTGTGCCCATTAAAAGGGGTTTCTGTGCTAAGTGTAAGATCACTGTATAGTTTAAAATGCTAAGTTTTCTTTCTATGAACTCATACTATGAGATTTTATTGAAGGAGAGGTCAATAGGTAGCTATTGACATTTTGGGCAGAGTAGTCAGAAAAAAAATACACTATTAATATGATCTTTTAAAAATATCTGGGAGACCCTGAAAACAATAGGATTTTAGTGCAGCCTTAGTCTAAGGTAACTGCTTCAACTATGCTGGCGACCCAGATATAAAAAGGCAAATAAAAAGAGGTTTTCAGAGAAGAGAGAAAGGAAAAGGAACCAGAACATGCATTTTCTATTTTAAGTAGATCTAAGACAAAACATTAACTTGGTTAAGTCTAGCTAACACAAAGGCAAATACTACACACTCATTGCTTTTAGATTCTGTTAAAGGACAAGAAATAAACAAAGTTTCTTTACTGATAAAATAAGAACATTGTTAAGGCCATTGATTGGTATTTTAATTCCTTATTACCAAAAAGATGTGATTACAGGTCCTATACTGGAACAATTTAGGAAAGGTCTTAATAGTGTTCTTTATCTTTATCTACCTAGAGAATAACTTGCTCTGACCTTGATAATCTATTTGGAATAAAGAATGAGGGCAGACAAATAATGATCTGTAGTTGTATAGTGGTTATTGAGTCAGTATTTTGGAGTGGAAAATTCAGAAAAGGCAGCAAATGCTAAAATTTTCTACTTACCATAAAACTCTAGTTTATGCCATTCAAGGGGAAATGCACGTATCTCTGAAACATTGAACTGGTGAAACTTAGTTTGGAAGGAACAACAGCCCCAGAGTGGTTTAATGGCAACAGCCTATCAAAGCAGAAGAGAGACAACATTAAGGGATTCCAGGCTGTCCTAAGGGAGGTTTTTCTGTAAAGGCAGTATTTGACATAACTAAGAATTTGGTCTGGAAAAAAGCTTTGGAACTGGATCTCTTTGGAGAGAGACAGCAAAGCAGACAGACAGACACCTGATCACTGAGTTCTCTTAATGGCACATTTGGTGAATTTGGCTAAGTTGCAGGTAATACTTTAAAGTTTAATGATCTGGCCAATAAAAAACTAATAATAATGGGATCCTTCATCCAGGGAAGAGACAGACCTTTAAGGGTGATTGTACTTGGAACAGAGCCCAGCAGTGCAGCTTTCACAGGAGAGTCAGTGTTTCAGGGTGATGAAGAGTCAACCTGGCAATACCACCAGTACCACTAGAACTACAACATCATCTCTCATCTCTTGGTCAGATCCCTTGAGTTTGGTTATATAAAAGAGCTATTGAGAGACAAAACTGGCTGACTTCACTTAAGAAAGGAAATTCTGAGTATTTAAATCTTCCTTCAGATGATTAAATTAAGGGTTCCATAGCATTTGAGAAGCATTGACCCTCTTTAGAGTGAGACTTTTTCTTGGCTCTACCACTTTTTATATGACACACTCTAATTAAGAGAGAATTTTTCCTAGATATCCCTTTGTTTAATAATTGTTTTGTGATAAATGAAGAATTTTAATGTCTATATATTATTATCCTATTGAGTTATAATTTATAATTTGTTCTCTTAAAACTATGCAGTAGTACCCATTTATCTGTGGTTTAGCTTTTCCTGGTTTCATTTACTCAAGGACAATTATATTATGAAAATATTAAATGGAATATTTCAGGAATAAACAACTCATGAGTTTTAAATCGTACACCATTCTAAGTAACATGAATGTCATCCAGCTCTGTTTTACCAGAATGTGAATCATTTCTTTGTCCACCATTGCTGTATATGCTCCCTGCCCATTGGTCACATAGTAGCCATCCTAGTTATTAGGTTGACTATTACATATCACAGTTTTGTCCTCAGGTAACCCTTATTTTACCTAATAATGGCCCCAAAGTTCAAGATTAGTAATACTGGAACATTGTTTATGCCATAGTGATATCTTAATGCTTCCTTTAAATGAAAAGGTGAAACTACAATAAAATATTTGGAGAGAGAGATCACTTTCACAAAACTTATTACAATGTAGTGTTATGATTGTTCTATTTCATTATTAGATATTGTCAATCTCTTACTGTCACTAATTTATAAATTAAACTTTATCATAGGCTTGTGTATGTAGGACAAGGCATATAATATATACGTTTCAATATAGTATGAGATCTCTTGCATCCATTGGATGTCTTGGAACATATCCCTCCTGGGTAAGAAGGGACTACTGCAAAAATAAACTAGGTAAATATTTAGAATCATGTAAATCTATTTATATAAACAGTGTGTAGTGTACACTATAGGGATAGTAATAGTTTATAACCAAACTTTTAAGTAAACTTCAAAATAATTGTAAAGAAAATAATTTTTAGGTGAAAATATGAAGTTCAAGGGAAATGCAATGGGTATAGTGTTGCTACTCCTTTACTTGAAGTTCCCAAAAGAACAATATATTCCTGAATGCATGAGTTCTTCATATTCGTTCCTTTCTCCTCTCTTCCATAAGACCTCTAGTGGAAAAGAGAAAAGTATTAAATTTTACATACTAATTTTTAGTAGTTTGAAAATGACTAGGGGCAATTCTGTCTATTAAATTATTTTATTCCTACCACTGGTATTTTCAAATGTTGAACATCTAGTTTATATTGAAATATACAGCTATACTTTCACATTACTGAGATTTATCATATTATGTGCTTGTCAAAATCTGCATGTTTCTTTGTTACAAGTTGTTAAAAAAATGTTCTATTAATATGTGTGTTCTTGTCTCACAGTTTGATAGTGCTATGTTAGTTGATGAATATTTAATAAAAGTATAATAAGAAGTGAAGCATACATTACACAATGTATTAAAATTTCCTCTTTGCTTATATTGCATTTTTTCTACCATTTTATTAACTTAGAAATATATACTGATGAATGTGAGGCATTATAACATTTTTCACAGGTAGGGACTAAAGTATATACCTATGGCATGTCTGAAATTTCTAGTATTAATAGCTTAACTTATTTGGGTATATGGAGAAAGTTCAATATAGTCTCACTTAATTTTAAGTGGGCCCAGTTTAAGAGATACTCATGGTGAGAAATTGGTAATTATTGTACATTATAATCATTTAGAAAATTATATTCACTTAATCAAATGCCATAAAATTAAATTTTCTCTTAGAGATTCAGATTTACCTTTCAGTTTCTTGCTTTTCAGCATACTAAGTTACAGAAAGGACATATAGACAGCTTATTAAATATCCATGTTTAAATCTGAATAATAATCTTCACTTTATTCTGAAAACACAGTTTGTGTTTTCTAAGCATGTCAGTCTCCAGGAAGCAAAGAGAAATAACTTGTGTGGTACCTGAATCATTATCTGAGTTACTCCATATAGCAGCTGCTGAATAAACATGCCTAAAAACGAAAAAAAAAAAAAAAAAAAAAAAGCTGATAAGTTCTAGGTCTCTCCTGATCAATTTTATTTTATTGGTACTTTATAAACTTCTAAAATTCATAAATTTTGGTATATAATCTGAGGATTGGAGGACTTGAGGTTTCCTAAATTTCCTGTATTACCTTGATTCTAACTCAAATTATTGAATTGAATTTAGGACACTTTAACGCTGGATATCCCAAAAGATCAAGGGATGAGGATATTTAAAGTTTCCTGAAGAGTTTCCCCTGAATTTAAAAAAATCTTATTATTTTCCCTTTTGAGTTCAGGTTTGTGACATCTTGCCAGCAGTATTTCACATTAATCTCTTCTTTCTCCATATAGTTTTTGAACTTACATATTGAGTTAAATAGTTTATTTCTTAGTTATATATTGTTTTGGTGTTTTAAATAAATGTTTGACATTGTGAAATTTTGTTTACTTCATAAAGTACAACTCCTAAAATTGTTCCATTCCTTTGGGACCTCTTTTGGTTTCAATTCTAGAAAATGTTTACAGGTGGTAATGATATTTGGAAATTGTATCCTCAAAATTAGGATTTTTATATAATAGTTTAAAGATTTCCACATACTTATTTAAAAATATATCTAACATTTATTTTAAATATATTTAATTTTTCTTTTAAAGGATTATTTGAAATATAATTAACATTGATTCATTGATTTAAAATATAATTAATATTGATTCCTTTATTCAAGAAATATTTATCAAGTATCTCCTGTTGTTATGGTTTAGATATCACACGTCCTCCAAAAAGCTCATGTGTGAAACAATGCAAGAACATTTAAAGGTAAAATGATCAGCTTATGAAAATTATAAACTAATCAGTCTATTAATCTACTGATAGGTATTAACTGGGTGGTAACTGAGACAGATAGGATGTGGCTAAAGGAGGTGGGTCACTGGGGGCATGCCTTTGGGGTTTATATTTTGTCCCTGGTGAGCCAAACTCTCCCCACTTCCATGTTGCCATGTCCTGAGCTGCTTTAATCTGCCATTCCCTTCTCTTGGGCCCAGAGCAATGGAGTTGGCCATCTATGAACTGAAATCTCTGAAACCATGAGCCATAAACCTTTTCTTTATGTTGTTCTTATCTGGTCTTCTAGTCATGGCAGCAAAAAATGCTGACTAAAATACCCATATATCAACCACATGGAATAAGGTGTGGCTCCTACAGAGTATATATCCTCATGAGAGGAGCTAGGTAATACAGGAGTGAATAAAAAAGTGAACAGCAAGTTATCAGTTGACAATAAGTGCTATATAGAAGATTAGAGCCAGGTGAGAGATTGACTGCTTCATATAGATTGGTCAAGAAAGTCCTCTAGGAGGAATCTTCTAGGATATTTAAATTAAGACCTGGAGGAGCAAATCAGGGGGCAATCATTTTAAGAGGTGGAATCACATATTCCTAAGGGTCAAATGTTAATGAGTGAGAGAAGAGTCAAGGAGAGAGTCAGGTTGTAACCAAAAGACATGTCAGGATGAGCTTTGTAAGCCAGGGTCAGTATTTGAATTTTATTCTTAGAGTGTAACAGGAAGGCCTCAGAAAGTTTTAAATCCAGGTGAAAACATTATGGTAGCATTTATACTTTTAAAAAGTTGGTTTAATGTTATTTTTTCAAAAGCACTCTTCATGTTATTAGTCATTATAATCATTATGTTTAATATAATGTTGTTGCCAAAGACTTCTTTTCAGTACCTTATATTAAATTCTATTTGGTCTCTGTTAAATTCTGTTATGATTTGGGTCTGGAATGTCCCCAAAGACTCACATGTTAAAGGCTTGGTTCCCAAAGCAGCAATGATCAGTGGATCATGAGGTCTCAGATCTCATCAGTGAATTGATTCATTGATGGGTTGAAAATTTAATGGCATTATTGGGAGATGGTAGAAAAAGTAGGAGGTGGGACCTACTTGAAGTAAAAGAGTGCTTGGGAGCATGCCCTGGATGACTCTATCTTATTTCCTGGCTCCTTCCTCTCTTTCTTACTGCTTTCAGGCCACCATGAAGTGAACAGCTGTGAGCCACCACTACTCTTTCTCCTAATGGTGTTCTGCCTCACCACAAGCCCATACCAATGGAGCCAATCAAACTTAGACTAAAATGTCTGAAACCATGAGACAAAATAAATCTTTTCTCCTTCAAGTTATTTTACTCAAGTATTTTGTCATAGCAGAGGAAAACTGACTAATACAACTTTGTAAAGTAATACTTAAACCAATGTATTATTCCCTTTAAAGTATTTTTAAATGCAAATATAAAGATATTTTCTTGTATCATTTAAGCATTTTATATGTGTAAGCATTTCCTATTCAACTGTTCACAAGGTCCTTGAATATATAAAGTATTTATTTTGTTCACCATTTGCATTCTGTAGAGCATGTCAAACTTAGTAGGTGTTCAATTTGCAATGATTTTAAAATATGGTTATAAAACAACTGAATTACTTACTGGCATGCACATAGCAGATAAACCTGAAAAATTAAAAATTATCATTCCTTTCACTATTTGAGAGAGGAATTCCTTTTTGCCTAATTATTAGTTTAGATGTGGTTTTTATAGTTTCTGAGCTTCAGGAGACTTAATGAAAAAACTTACCTTCTCTTGAATGAGAGATGAAGTGAAGTGAACTCACTTAAAAAACAAAAATCAAAAACCCAGTGTTAAATTCTCTTATTCTGCTTCCCAATTTCCTTTTTCTTTGAGTATTCATTCTTAAAGATTTTTGAGTTGATGCAACCAACCGAACCCAATATGTGGCAAACTACTAGAGCAGTTTCAGGTGAACCAGTGACTCACCTTGGCCTCTGTTTATGTGATCAGCACAGCACAGCATAAGAGAAGGTAGTGCTAACAACCCACCTCCTGCTTCCTACTTGGTTTACATTCACTCATAAAATAAATTTCATAAAAAGGAGAAGATTTTGAAGCAGCAAGAGAAAAAATAATTCTTCTGAAAAGTCATGAAGAAGGTGAAGAATAAAGGAAGTTGGAGTCTTGAAGAAGGAGTCAGGTTCTGCCTGGATCTATGCATCATGTGTCTGGTCATTGGCAAGCACCTAATTAGCTATGTCTCAGATTTCTCATCTATCTGATAACTGTAATATCCTAATTACCTCAAAGTGCTATGAAAATATGACTTTTTTGGTTAAAATACTGTATAAAGTGTGAATCACTTATAGAATAAGATAATACACTTTCAATATCCTAACTCTCAGAACAAACAGTTGAAAAACCATAATGAATGCACTTGATTTCAGGTGCTAGAAATTTTAACCCAGGTAGAATACTACTACAGATTTCTGTTTGAAATTGTTACTTTCAGTTGATGCATTTAAAATTGTTATCATTTTGCTAAATGCCTAACACATACCAAAAAATTTTGGGAAGGTAGGCTCTTGACTATGGAGAATAAAATTCTTATTTGAAAAAAAAAAAAAAAACATGATTTATCTGAACTTCGAAAACTCTTATAAACATTTGTTCCATAATTTAATGTGCTTTTAGAATAGTCATAAGTCCTTGTATTTCTCTGATTTCCTACTGTATTTTCATTTGTCTTAATGATGAAAGTTTGTGTTAACGTTAATCAGGAAGTTTTTCAGATGGCTGTAGAAAAGGTTAGACTACTCTGCAGGGCCAGAAATGGACAGAACAGTATGATATTCACACTGACAGGCCTAGAAATGGAAGCAAAACTATGTCTTAATTTGGAATTTAAACCAGTTTATTATCAGGTTTTAAAATAGAAACAAACATATAAGTATTTGAGACCTTTAGTCCCTTTAGGCTATGTCAAAATACCTTAGACTAGACAGTCTACAAACAACAGAAGTTTATTTCACAGTCTGGAGGCTAGGTAGCCTGAGGTCAGGGTGTCAGCAGCTCAGTATCTAGTGAGGATTCATTTCCTTATTCATAGATGGTACCTCTGGCTGTGTCCTGGCAGGGTGGGAGGGCTGAAAGAGGTTCTTGGGCCTACTCCATAAGTGCACTAAACCTATTTATGAGGACTCTAATTATCCCCCATGCTCTACCTGCTAATACCATTACCTTGGGGTCTTTGATTTCAACATGTAAATATGGGGGACAAACATTCAGACCAGGGAAAGATTTTTTTCTCCCTAAAATCAAGTGAAACTAAATATGCTTTATTTAAGTGAGTATGAATAATTCTACATATGACTTTGGGACAAAGATTGATTTTTTATATGTTTCTCTGCTTTAGATAACTATTTTAATATATCTACTTGAAAATACATACATTTTTATATTTGTATTACACCCATTATATTTTTTTCTGAATATCTCTAACACATTTGAGATATTGGTTTCGTAAAAACTGAGAAGTGAAGATAGACTATTAGTCTATCTTGCGTAATTTGCATAACTTTTCTCCTAAGTATTGTCTTACTCTGAAGTGCAGAGAACTGTCTAAGGCCTGCTTTGGGGAAATAAATTTGATTTATGAATTTATAGCAAGTTTTTAAAGTAATATGATAAATATCATATATAGATAATACTTTTATAGATATATATAGCATTTTTGTTTTATTTTATTTTATTACTTTTTGGTACTTTTTGAGCCCAGGCAACATTTATCACTGAGCTACATCCCCAAACCTTCATAATTTTTATTTTGAGACAGGGTCTTCCTAAGTTGCTAAGGGTCTCACTAAGATGCTAAGGCTGGTCTTGAACTTGGGATTTTCCTGACTCAGTGTGCCAAATTGCTGGGATCATAGGCATGCAAAACTGCAACTGGCTAGTATCCATATTTTATATAGCATATAGTGATTTTAGATAGTATATGTATAAAAACAAGTTTATGAAAAATATATATATAAATAAATATGTCTACAAAAGCTGTTGTTGTAACTCTTAATGTTTTTAAAATGGAAAAAAATAGTTTCTATGTAGAAGATTTTGGAACCTAAGTCTGCTAAAAATGTTAGTTTTGTGTTTGGAACTCCAAGAGACATTGTTCTAGGTATTACATTGTCATTTTAGTGTATTTCCTGTGCTTTGGATTCCTCATCTGTCTGTTAGGTGAGTGTCATACTATCTACACTGAGGATTTTTGAGATGCCTATGGTGTTAACATTCATGAAATGAACAGCATGGCTTCCTGCCTCTCCAATATATCATGTTCAATATATTGTTAGTACTTCCAAAACACCATTTACATTGTCTATCTAGCTCAGCTCCTGAATTTTCCAGTCAGAATAGTGTCAAATAATACTTTTGGGGAAGTACCATTTTCTAGCTCTTAGAGTACTTATTAACCAAATAGTGATGTCTTAGATCAATTGCCTAGAAATATAACTTGAAATGGAGATTCCAGTGCATGTAAATTATTGGCAGGAGCATTCTTCAGGAAAAATTATATGGACATGAGTGAAGCAGGACAGGAAAGTAGAAAGAGTTGACCAAGGAATAGGTGCTACCTTAGATAAGAGTCAGGCAAGAACTTTCTGAACAGGAGATATTTGAAATGAGATCTGAACAAACATGAAAGAGAGATTCGTGGAAATAAGTAGAGGAAGGTATGCTAGACAGAGTGAATGGTGAATTCAGAGATCCTGAGGTATGCATGTGCTTGACTTGAATCACACTAGGAAGCCAGTGTTGCTGAGAAGTGATGACAAAAGTGTATGAAATGAGGCCAGTAAAGTAGAAAGAGCAGAGTGTACCATGGTTCTTTAGTCTGGGTGTTAGGGAAATAATGACGAAGATGAAAGCAAAGCATCTTTGTCTGATTAAATTACAAAAAGATTAATTTTTACAGATCACAGGATGTGGGGAGGGAGAGAGCAGTAATACTAAATCAAATAATTTTGTCTCAAGCAAAAAGATAATGGGGACTTAGACTTTTTGGAAGCAATGCATGTTGTGAGAAGGGGTACGTTTTGGAATATATTTGAAGTTCAGTCACCAGAATTTGCTGATGGATTAGCTTTGTGCTTCTTTTTTTTTTTTTTTTTTTTTTTTTTTTTTTTTTTAATTATTGTAAACAAATGGGATACATGTTGTTTCTCTGTCTGTACATGGCGTAAAGGCATACCATTTGTGTAATCATAAATTTACATAGGGTAATGTTGTTTGATTCATTCTGCCATTTTTTCCCTTACCCCCCTCCCCTCCCACCCTTCCCCTCCATCTATACAGTCCTTCCTTCCTCCATTCCTGCCCCCCTCCCTAAACCCAACTCCAACCCCAACACTAACTCTTCCCACCCCCCATTATGTGTCATCATCCACTTATTAGCGATATCATTCTTCCTTTGGTTTTTTGAGATTGGCTTATCTCACTTAGCATGATATTCTTCAGTTTCATCCATTTGCCTGCAAATGCCATAATTTTATCGTTCTTTATGGCTGAGTAATATTCCATTGTATATATATACCACATTTTCTTTATCCATTCATCAATTGAAGGACATCTAGGTTGGTTCCACAATCTGGCTATTGTGAACTGAGCAGCTATGAACATTGATGTGGCTGTATCTCTGTAATATGCTGATTTTAAGTCCTTTGGGTATAGGCCAAGGAGTGGGATAGCTGGGTCAAATGGTGTTTCCATTCCAAGTTTTCTAAGGAATCTCCACACTGCTTTCCAGAGTGGCTGCACTAATTTGCAGCCCCACCAGCAATGTAAGAGTGTACCTTTCTCCCCACATCCTCGCCAACACCTGTTGTTGCTTGTATTCTTGATAATTGCCATTCTAATTGGGGTGAGATGGAATCTTAGGGTGGTTTTGATTTGCATTTCTCTTATTACTAGAGATGTTGAACATTTTTCCATATGTTTGTTGATTGCTTGTATATCTTCTTCTGTGAAGTGTCTATTCATTTCCTTAGCCCATTTGTCAGTTGGATTATTTACATTCTTGGTGTAGAGTTTTTTGAGTTCTTTATAGATTCTGGAGATTAGCGCTCTATCTGAAGTATGATTGGCAAAGATTTTCTCCCACTCTGTAGGCTCTTTCTTTGCATTGCTGATAGTTTCCTTTGCTGAGAGAAAGCTTTTTAGTTTGAATCTATCCCAGTTATTAATTCTTGCTTTTATTTCTTGTGCTATGGGAATCCTATTGAGGAAGTCTGGTCCTAAGCCGACATGTTGAAGCTCTGGACCTACTTTTTCTTCTATAAGATGCAAGGTCTCTGGTCTGATTCCGAGATCCTTAATCCATTTTGAGTTTAGTTTCGTGCATGGTGAGAGATATGGGTTTAGTTTCATTCTGTTGCATATGGATTTCCAATTCTCCCAGCACCATTTGTTGAAGAGGCTATCTTTTCTCCATTGCATATTTTTGGCCCCTTTGTCTAGTATGAGAAAATTGTATTTATTTGGGTTTGTGTCCGTGTCCTCTATTCTGTACCATTGAAGCTTTGTGCTTCTTAAGCAGTAATCCCTGAGATGGTTGCATTAGTATCACCAGAAGCATTGGGCACTTGCATATTCTTGGGCCTTCCTTCTGACCTGTGGAATCAGAAATAAGAGATGTAGCCCAGAAATCCTTGTTGTGATGAGCTCTCCAAGTAATCTCCTGCATTCAAGTGCCTGACAGTAAATTACATGTAAGAAGCAAGTGATAGTGAAAAGCAAAGATGACTACAAAGCTTTTGCCTGAGCCTGGGTTCACTGGGTGAATGTTCACATCATCTACGGAGATAGAAAACTGCAAAAAGAATTGATTTGAAAAGGATAATCAAATAATCTTTGGTTTCTTTTCTTTTTGGTGCTGGTAATTAAACATGCCAAGCATGTGCTAAGCACTCATTGTACTACCGAACAACATCCCCAGGCCTTACTTTTATTTTTACAATTTTTAATTGTTGTAAAATACTTGTAACACAGGATTTACTATCAATTATTTTTAAATGTACAGTTCAGTTGTGTTATGTACATTTACATTATTATACGAGTCTTCAAAAATTTTTCTTCTTGTAAAACTGAAATTCTGTATCCACTAAATAACAACCTACATTTTCCCTCCCCAGGCTCAGGAAACCACTGTCTTATTTTCTGTGGGTATGAATTTGACTATTCCAGATACCTCATTACCTTAGTTAGCTCAGGGTCCTAGAACATAGATTGTCATAGACTTGTTGAATTAAGCAACAGATTTTTATTTCTCACAACTCTAAAGACTGGGAGGTCCCAGATAAGGCTCCAGATCACAGAAAGAGCTCTCTTCCTGGCTTCCATGTGGCCATCCTGTTAACATTGTCACAGGTTAGAACAAGAGTAGCTTCCTGTTCTATAAAGTCACCAGTCATATCAGATTAGGATCCCATCTTTATCATCTCATCTAACTTTTATCATTTCTTCATAAGTCCTTTCTCCAATTAAAGACTAGGACTTCAATATATGAATTTGGGGCCAACACAATTTAGCCCACAGTACTTACAAATGGAATCCTATGAGATATACATTTGTGGGGTTTTTTTTTGTGTGTGTGTGACTGGCTTATTTTGTTTAGTAGAATCTAGTCTTTGATGTGTTAAATTTGAAGTACCTGTTTGACATCCAAGTGAGATGTCAAGGTGGCAGGTGGCAGAAGAATGTGCTTTGAGTTCCAGATGTGGAAAAGAAAGGATGTCCAAGTTACACTGTGAAGACAGACTTCTTTAGAATCCCTGCATGAAGGTTAAAGAGTCAAGCACAATGGACTTGGAAACCAACTGTGACAGAAATTTTGGCTTTGTCACTACCTGAGTGACTACAGAGGATTTTTAAAAATTTTCATACTATGACAACTTTAAAGCAGTTTAGGGGTAATTATTTCCTTCTTAAAGTTTTATTACAAAGATACTGTATATGAAAATATCAGGCACATAGTAGATATGTAATATGTATTTGTTAAATCTAAATTTTGCTATTTGTATTTTTTAAATGTTAGATCACTATTGTTTTACTCTATTGTTATTTGGTTTTGTTTGTACAGTTGTTTTAGTTTTAATATTTTTTTGTAAAATTTTAAAAAGTCTTTCCTATTACTATTTTGTTTGAGGAATTAAAGGAATACATTTTACAAAATTTAATATTTATAAAACACTTCCCAGTTATTCTCTTTTTTAGCATAATACTGAAATGTGAAACAACTATGCTATCAGAGGAAGAGCTCATAAAAGAGAGATCAGTTTGAGAAATAAGAAAAAACAAACAAAAAAAAACTTTTTTAAACTTCCTTTAATAACTAGTTTTATTAGGAAAAGGTGCATTTGATAACTGTGAAAAGGCTTTGCTAAGTATAAGCATTCCACATTTTAGAAGGCAGGAGAAAATAGATTGGGTAGGAAGTCATTGCAAAACAATGTAGGAGGTTTGTGTGTGTGTGTGTGTGTGTGTGTGTTGGTTACTAGGAATGACAATTTGTAATAATTCTAATAATGCATTAAATACTGATGTACTAGCTGTACTAGGTGCTGAGTGCTTTGCTTGCATTATTTAATTTGCTCCTTTCAATTTTCTCATAATATAGACATACTCCCTTTTACATTTAGAAAATTCAAGGCTTCAGGAAGTTAAGTAACTCCCTTATAGTCATCCTGCTAGAAAGAGACATCAATACTTTTTAAAGGAAAATGCAAAATCATCTACCTCATCTTTGGTCTATTTGTGGGTTGTAGCTTTGGTTGCTCTTTACTATTTATCTCAAGCACCTACTTATCACAATGTACTTGGTGATGTCAGTACACACTTACTGACTTCCTACAGGTGCCTAATGGGATACATAGTTCACTTGAAAGCAGATTTGGCCCAGTAAGAAATTTAGAGAATGCTTTCCAGAATTGTTATGATTCATGGGATTACCTCAAGTCAGCTTCAATCTTCCTGGAGCATCTTTGGCACTGTGTCCTTTTATTTTCGGGTCTAAACCTAAGCTAAGCCCCAAGGTGCTTATGTAGTTCTTTTCTTTTTCTCTTCCTGTCATTTCTTCTCATCAGAAAACATTGATATGATTAGATTGATTTCAGCTTTATGATCCAATACCTTTAAAAGACTTATTTTATTGTGCTAACCAATATGAAGATGATAGAGATGGACAGAATAAATTCTCTTCATTCAAAAACCATGCAGGAGAGACAGAAAAAATACAAAGGATAATTAAGTTATAAGAAGTGATATAAGCACAAGACTCCTTGGTACATTCTAGCCAAAATAATGATTTTTACATCTGATAGGAAGTAAACTAACAGCTGAGGATCTGCCCTGGGTGTCTGTGAGCCTGGGTAGTGTCTGGGGGTCCTGTGCCTGGTACTCCTTAGATGCAGCAGTGGCCTACAAAGTCCTGGCTCACTCTAGCAAAGATATCCTCGGCCGGCAGCTATTTAGGCCTGGGGTTTTAAGGTTACAATGATGCTGTCATCTATCTGTCAGACTTAGACATACTACTGCTGATGGTGTTACTTCCTCTGTCCAGTTCCTCACTCTCAGCACTTAACTTGTTTGAAATGGTAATGAGTGGTAATATGCAATCCATATCCTTTTGCCCTCCTGCTTGCCAAGTCTGCATTTTTCAGCTTTTTCTCCCTGTACCCTCCTAAAATTAAATGAATTACCTCTGAGATATCTGAGAGCATTCACCTGATTTACAACTGCCCTGTAACCCTGGTCATAGAGAGGACAGCAAACTTTTTCCTGCTACCTAGTGACCGATTCTAAATATATGAAAGAAAAAAACATCATCCAATTGTTTCCTTGCCTCTGAGTTATTTTCTTTTTAATGCCTGATTTTTTCCCCCCAAGGGAGGTTTATTAAACTGTTTGATCTAAGGAAGATTTTGTTTAAATATTTCATTATATATATTTGCTGCCTGAGACAGTTAATGTTGATTTCAATACCAGTTAGATTTTTCAGCTAATTTTTTTAATGCCTGGTAGCTGGAATGTATCACTGAAATGCTGACACCACATTATTTAAAATAGCATTGCCTGTGAGGATAGGAGAAGCTATTTAAGACAAACCTCAAGAAGGCTGGTGAAATAATAGCCCAAGTTACATTATGTCAGCCAATTCCTCACATGGAACAGCATTGTGAGGCCAGAGTTGGTATCCCTCACAGAGACATAAAATCTATATCTTGGTCATTAGAGGTCCTATGGGAGTGTCGCCAGGGGGAGTGTGCTTTAGCCAGTGGGTTGGCCAAAGGTCAACATGGGCTGTACTGCTTTACCTTTTCCATATGTTCACAGTTTCAATTTGACATAATCACAGTACAGTTTTTAGAACAGCTCTGGACTTGTCATTCTATATATAGTTTGTAATTCATGAAGAAAGGGGTTCAGCTATTGGAACACCACTATCAAAATCATTAAAGAAGTGGCAAAGTGACAAAGGAATCTATGGTCTTTTTAGCTAGTAAATTATTTTGAAGCTCCCATTTATTTTCGACTCAAAAGATAATTCTAATTCAGTGGCAGCAGCCTAATAACTTTTTCTGTATAAACAAAGGAACTCATTCCTCCTTCCTTGGTTAAATGGGGTATGTGCATAATTAGGTTGAGGATAGAGGCTGGGGGTGTGGGTCAAGAATCAAAGTTAAATATCTCTGCCTTCCACTCTATTTTCTATCTTTTTTTCCCTCTGTGGAGTAGCAAAGCTTTTAGTCTGTAAAATGTAGTAATAATACCTGCTTTTACCCACTTACAGGTTTGCATTATGATCTAATGCTAGTGTGTTTGTAAAGGATTAAGTCCTAATATAACTGTAGTCTACAATTAGTATATTTTGATAATTAGATACTTGTCTGTAAAGTGCCAACACACACAAACTCTGTAAACAAGAATGGTCCTGAAGGAAATGATTATTATGAAAAGTTTTGTTCTGAATCTTACCCCTCCATCTTTTGGCACCCTGTTCTCTCTAAGCAGTTTCTTGGTTACTTGGGGTGTCAATCTCAGTGACCCAAATTGAAAAGCTTCATGCTGTTGTATCCCCAAATCCTCTACAAGAGAACTTGTTCTTCTCTAACAAAGTAAAGCAGCAATTAGTTTCCTGTTTCCTCCCAATGGCATAGACATAATCAATCTTTCTTTCTCTTTCTTTCTTTCCTTCCTTCCTTCCTTCCTTCCTTCCTTCCTTCCTTCCTTCCTTCCTTCCTTCCTTTTCTTTTCTTTTTTCTTTTCTTTTTTTTTTTCTTTTCTTTCTTTTTGTACCAGGGATTGAATCCAGGGGTGCTTTATCACGGAGACATATCCCCAACCTTTTTTAATATTTTATTTAGAGACAGAATTTCACTGAGATGCTTACGGCCTTGCTAAGTTGCTGAGGCTGAGTTTGAATTTGAGCTCTTCCTGACTTAGCCTCCTGAGCCTCTGGGATTACAGGCATGCGCCACTTTGCCCAGTCATACATAACCTTTGTTTATAGATTCAAATTAGTTATACACGATAGTAGAATGCATTTTGACACATCATACTTAAATAGGGTATAACTTCTTATTCGTCTGGTTATACGTGATGTGGTCATTACATAGAGTAATAATGTCTGATTCATTCTACTATCATTCCTACCATTTTACCCCCTCCCCTCCCTTTCTCCCCTCTGTCTACCATAACCTTTTGATGGTCCTAAAATCTACCTTCCTATATGTTGCCCATGACTCTGCTCCTCTAATTACCCCACTTGTTCACTTTTTGACATTTTTAAAAATGTTAACATTTCTGAAGGTGATATCTATTTTTTTTTAATTTACCAACCAACAATGCCTTTTAAAAATTAACACTGTATCTTAAAATTAAGGGAATCTTAGAATTGTGAACATTTACCATGTTTCAGAGAGGATTTGGAAAATGCAACATCTATTTTTGGAGAGGTGATTCATTCACAGAATGAAAGTTCAAAATTAATATGCAAATAATAAAATGATTTCCTCCCAAGCATGTTCTTCACATCAGTGTCTCTCTCCAGAAGTAAACAGCATTAGTCTATATTAAAGCATATAGACTTGCTATGTGACAATATCACATAGGATTATTCTGCACATTGTTTTCGTATAAATATATATGTTGGCATTCATTCATTATCAGTGCATGAACAGCTTCATTTTTCCTTTTAAAGACTATGTATTAGTCTATTGCATGGATGTAAATAAATTATTTAACTTCATAGAATTTATATCAAATTTTATTCACTAAGGTATGAGGTATCTTCCCCACATCTTTCAAAACATAGTCCATAGATTATTAAAAGTAAATATAAAAGACATCCTGTTTTATGTATATAAGGAATTTATAATTATTTTAATGTAAAATGCCACTTCATACTTATTAACTTTTTTAATTGACTTGATGATCTTTTTGCTTTATATAGCAAATAAATTAGCCATTTGTGAAGTGAATTTTATATCATCTTTACTGATTATAATTTTTGTCATGCAAAGAAGTTAGGATCATTTTGCACATTATGATTTAGTAGTGGGACTAATTAATCTTTTTTATCTTCTGGGATTTTGTCAAACTCAAAAATGTATTTTCCAGTATGATATCATTGAAATTATCTTCCATTGTTTCCCTCACCATTATATGATTTAGATTTTTATATTTAAAGGTGAATTCATCTGGAATATTTTCTGATATATGATTCCATAGGGGAAATGATATTTTAATTATTTTAGTGGAACTTAATCTTAATAGTTATGTTGAAATGTATTTTTACAGTTTTTTAGTAACCACATTTTACTTATTATCACACAAAAACTTAGTGAAGAGGAAAATAAGAGAATAAATAAATATATTTTTTTGCCTTCATGGGACTGTTGGTAAGAAACTCTGAATTGTAATGGAGAGGAAGGAGAAATGAAGTCCAATTATTGAGGGAGAGGAAGAGTCAGAGCTTTAGAGAGAAAGCAAAGGGCAAATATCATCAATCTTTTCCTGTTTTAGCCTTCTAGATTGATCTTCAAAGCATCCATTAGTGCATAAATACATTTTGAATTTAATAAGAAATAGTTCAAATATAAAGTAACTTTTTCACATAAGATTAAAGTTCTGAAAATTAACAGAATGAGATGGAAGAGAATGATTTTCAGTTTGCAATTCTACTTGCATAAGAACAGAATAACCATTCGTCACTATTCAAAGCTGAAAATACTTCATTAATACTCAATAATTTGGTCATTAAATCTCTGTAGAAAACCTGAGGAACTGAAAACTGAAAAATCCATACTATGGGTTGAAAATTTCAATTATATGACAACTAGTTTTATCCCTGACCAAATTTTACCTTTAATAAAGGCATTGCAAAATATGTATTGCTTTTTATTTTCAACATTTTGAAACATTTTGTATATGAGAAACTCATTATTAGATAACAGTGTTTAGGATAACCTAAATAAGTGTCTGGTTTGAAATACTAACTCAGTAAACATAACTTCTTGTTGCCTACCAATGACAAAAGAGGACAATTGCAAAGTATTGTTAAATATTAGATATTATATTGACCTGCTGACATAAAAATACAAATTTATATAAATGAAGACTACATGACACACATAGGAGCTAAGTAAATGTTGCAGAAATGCCACAGATGTACACTTGTCTAAAACCAGATCTGGGATCTATCATGATTACAGAAAGACCTATAGAATCTCAAAATTAACAAATTTAAGATTAGGTTGTTCAGATATCTGAATGTGGTCTGTGTTCTTGGATATAACAAAATGACCGAGAAGACAGAGAAGACAGAGCACTGGGTTTAGAGCAATTCAATCTAAATTCAATCTATATTTGTTAATTCAGACTCAATATTTTAATCTGTAAAATGAAACTCTTTTGCCAAGAAGATTCACCCAACTGTATCCTCTCTGTGGACAATGTTGGCATGCTAGTAAATCTTATGTAAACCTTTTCTCAGAAACAATGCTTAAATTAAAACATGTAGAAGTACAAAAGAAACCATTTTGCACCAAACTATAGTTACCCAAGTATTTGCACTTTCAAAATATACAGATTCTTACATTTAACACATTAAATGATTCTATCAGGGTCCTATCATTGTAAGTTCTACTGAGGTCAGCAAAATGTCTCATAACTGCCACCTTTTCAAATTAGCAATGAGTTTAATGAATGTTTCAAGGTATTGAGAACAACTTAAGTATTGGATTTCATTTGATTTCAAAGATTCAGGTATTGCTAGATACTACTAGGTTTTAGGAATACTTCATAATTGAATAAAGTATTAAATTTCAGTTAAAAGCAAGTAAAAATAGGGTATACCCCCCACTGGATGTCCACAGATATCCTGAATTCATTCTGTGGACCTCTGAATAAGAACCCTTGGGTGTTAGTATATTTAGACTTATTTCTCTATGATTCCTTACTTGTTTACATGGTCTGTTGCCCAGGATCATGTTTACAAATTTATGAACTGAAAATCTCTCTTTCCTACCATTAGTGAGAAGTTCATTTTTTTCACTGGTTCTGTTGAAAATTTCTTAAAACAAATGTAACCCAACATTTAAGAGTGTCCATGTTAGTTATGCAATATAACAGAACTCATAGGCAATCTATTGGTGTATAATAATTGCTTTTGCCATCCCCAAATTCATATGTTGAAGAATAAATCCCTAGTAGTATTTGGAAGTAGAATTTTAGAGAGGTAATTATAGAAGGTAGAGCCCAAATGAATGGAATTAATGTCCTTATGAGAAGAAATGTTAACATGGAATCTCTCTGTCTCTGCCATGTTAGTATCCAAGAGGACAACTATCCTCTGCAAACTAGAAAG
This sequence comes from Sciurus carolinensis, assembly GCF_902686445.1. NCBI lineage: Eukaryota > Metazoa > Chordata > Mammalia > Rodentia > Sciuridae > Sciurus > Sciurus carolinensis. Next base: position 46,206,596 of record NC_062221.1, read on the forward strand.
AGAGACCTCAGCAGAACTTACAATGATAGGACCCTGATAGAATCTTTAAGCTCCAGGTCCACGAGAAATAAATTCCTATTGTTTAATCTGCATGGTATATACTATTCTGTTATAGCAGCCCACACTGATTTATTTATACACATACACACATGTACACACTTTATGTTGATATCTATATTTCTCACACACACACCGGGGAAAGAGAATGGGGGGAAAGAAAGGAATTGGCTTATGCAATTATGAGGCTGAGAATTCCCCAAATCTCTACCAACAAAATGAAGAACCGGGAGAACCAATTATGTAGTGCGGTCTCAATTAGAGGGCCTGAGTATCAGGAAAGTTGATGGTGTAAGCTCTGTTCCAAAAACCTGCAGCCTTGAGAAACAAAATAAATTGCTGTTTCAGTTCAAGTTCAAAGAAAGGAAAGACCAATATCCCAGCTCCAGGCAAGCAGGAAAGAGGAATCTTCCTTTACTCATGGGAGAGTCAGGCTGTTTTGTTCTATTCAGACCTTCCTGAATTAGTTTAGGGCCACCCATATTAGGGAAGATGATGTGCTTTACTATCTACCAAATCAAATATTAATCTCATCCAAAACTGTCCTCATAGATATTTGACCGGATATCTGGGTACTCTGTGGTCTAGTTAAGTTGACATTTACACAGTGTCTATATTGATAATCATTTTTTCAATACTGTAGACATCATGATCACAGCTGGAACATTATTATTAAAAAATGGGAAAACCAGTGATGTAAGTTTTTTCTAGACAATTGAAATCATAAGAATAATACTGAAATGAAAAAAGTGATTTGATTTTATTCTTATGTATGAAGTGTAGTTGTTTTATTTTACATGTTATACTTTTTTTTGCTTTTTGAATAAGTAATGAACTTAGATTTCCTGTGCATGCGGAATGGATGCTTATGTTTGCAGGGAAAAGCAGAGAGTGTGGGAGAAATGAGACATTTAAATTATTAAACAGATTATTAAATACTTTAGAAACTTGCCTTTGTGTCTTGGCATCACTATCCAACTAATGTAAATGTTGATTTAATTTCTTTATTTCAGTTTTATGATCATTTACCATGAGGTTTTGCATTGCTGATTAAAAGTATACTTGCAAAGAGCATACAGCCTTAGGATTGAGAGGGTGATTTTGTTTCAGATCTTTAACAGACTCGTGGTGGGAAATTAAACAAGTGACAACCACGGTCTTTGCCTGAACTTGCTTATTTTATGAACTGGAATAAAAATGCTTGTTATCAAATGTTAAATATGGAGTATTTTGAACTCCTTAGATGAAATACTTAATACGAATTTACTCAGCCTTGTAAATAAATTTAAAAAGTTAATTGACCTGCACAAATTTGTTACCAACCTTCTCTCTCCCACAGTGCTTATCTTCTAGTAATATGAAGAAAATTAAGATTTCTTTCTACTTCCCACTCAGATATTAGTGTTTATGGGGGTTGAGGAGATCAGTGTCCATTATTTGTTATGATTAATCATAATCCTCTGAAGTTCTGTGTGCAAAAATGATTCACATTAGAATCAAACATAGACATAGGATCACCTCTGAACTGTGAATTTGGCGTAGATTTTAAAATAATGAACAATGAGTATTTAAGGAATACGGTTCTATGCCAGGAATGTTTTCTTATAGGATATCCCTAGATGAAATAACTTGGGGGTTTGGGATCTATTCTGCAAATTTAAACATTTGTTATCTAGTTTTCTAGATACCACAAAAGCACAAAAACAAAATGAATACAGGCTTCAGGGTAATACACTGTGTTAGTCAGCTTTCTATCACTATGACAAAATAGCTGAGGAAAGATGTGCTCTGGCTCATGGTTTCAGAGGTTTTAGTCCATGTTCACTTGGCCCTAGAGCTATGGTCTGTGGTAAGGTAGAACATCATGGTGGGCAGCATGTGGTAGAGTAGAGCTGCTTCCTTCGTGATGGCTGGGAATCAGAGAGAGAAAGAGACAGAGGAAGGAAAGAGAGGTCCAAGGACAAAATACACCCTTCCAAAGCATCTCCCCAGAGAGCCACTTCCTGTGACTGAGTCCCATCTCCTTAAGTTTCAATCACTTCTCAATAGTGCCACCTTCCCGAGACTAAACCTTCAGTACATGAACATTTAGGGGATATTCCAGATCCATAGCTCATGCTTTCTACCCTCATATTGGCTAAATAAGAAAAGTAGGAAGTAGAGAAAGAGGTGGAGAGAGAGCATGAGAAGGAAGAATGAAGGAAAAGAGAAAAGGGAGAAGGAGGGAGAGAGGGAGAGAAATTGAGAGAGAGAGAGAAAGAGGAAAAATGTGGGTTGGCGAAGTAAGTTCTCTTCAGGAACTTCAGGGAAACCCTGTGCTCAGCCAATGAGCAATAGGTCCCAGAGACACAGGAACACTGCCTTGTCCCCGAAGTTCCCAGTCTTGAAGATTTTACCCTCAGTCGGATTGTAACAGGAGTTTTGATAGTCAGGGGCTCCAAGCTCTAGTCCCGGCTGTCCCTTGGGCAATCCAACCTCTTCCATTGTACTATATCCCCCATAAATATTCCGTATTTAGCACCATATGTCTAGTTTGTAGATCTTAAACTTCAAAATAGAATTTTAAAACATTTCTAGGTAACACTGTCTCTGTCAACATCTTCATTAGGAGTTTATGACAAAGGTGACAATGCAAATCTCTAAGAGACAGAAGATTCAATAGATGGGTAAAATAGAGCAAACCATGGTGTAGAAGAGAATGCAGGTATGGAATTCAGGAAGGTGATTCTGAAAGTCGAAGATGGCCTTCTTGATGTGCCTGACAAATATAAAACATGCAAATAATGCTGTAACTGGAAGAAACCATGGAAATGGAATGTGATGGCAATATGAAAGTTATACAGTATGAGTAGCCATGGCAAGAACAAAGAGACTAAAGAGGATCAGTAATGACTTCAAAAAGAATGTCCTGGGCTAAAAAAAAAGATGAACAAGAACTATTCTATCTAGTTGCTAGAACAAAGAAGGATTGATTGGAATGGGTTCATTTGTATAATTTAAGGAACTTGCTTATATGAGAGGCTAACACCTTTTTTTCAGAGGACAACAAACATAGAACAATAATGATTGAATAAAAATAATGTAGAATATTTTACTTAAATATCATATTTTTTTAAATTAATAATTTAGCAGATACAAATAATAGAAATCAGAATTGTCAATTTTTTAATCCATGTCATTCTTCTGTTAAACAAAAACTCTAAGAAATGCAACTTAGAGTTGGAATGGATCTTGAGAGTTACATATGCAAAATGAAATAAAAGTCAAATGTGTATTTTCATTGATACTGAGTGGGGTGCATATACTGTCTTGAAAAGATGTAGATGTTGCTATAGTAAAGAGAATGTAGACAACTTAAATAATGATTTTCAATTTCTTTAGGCAGGCATTTAGCAAATGTAAATGCCAGATTCTAAAAAATTTTCATCATGACAAATTCAACACTATTTTTCACAAATTCAAAGGTCCCTGGTCACCTTTCACTATATTCAAATGAGTGGAGCAAGATGAGTGTGAGTCTGGTGATTGGGGACTGATGAATATCATAACCGCCTGAGATTTTCAAATTCAACTATGGGGAAAAAAATCTATTCTTGTTAAATGAATACCTTAAGAGGGTGCCAGTTTTCAACACCTGGATCTCTAAATAATACTTACGATTTTTTTATATGACATAAAGTTATTCATTTGCATTTCATGATCTAATACTTGAGTGTATCTTGAGAATAATCAAGATCCTCCTTAAATTGTCCCAGTTGTTAACAATACCTCCAGGGGTCTAAAAGTATCCAGAACATATCAAGGAGTTAAAGTATATTAACTTCTTGTTATGGTTTGAGGGAGATATCCCCTTGAAAAGCTTAATGCTGAAATGTTCAGAATGTTCAGAGGTGAAAAGATTAGATTATGGGAGCTGCAATCTAATCAGTTGATTAATCTATTTGATGGATTAATAACTTGACTGGATTACTGGTTGGTAGCTATGGGCAGGTGGGGCATGGTTAGAGGACAGGGGGTGCCTTGGAAGGTATATTTTGTCCCTGGATCCTCACTTGCTCTCTGAATCTTGGCTGCTTTGATATCAGCAGTTTTCCTCCTCTAAAGCCCTCCCACCATAATGGACTGCCTTATCTCAGGCCTATAGTAATGGAATCCACAGACCATGGACTGAATGTCTGAAATCATGAACACAGAATAAACTTTTTCTCCTCTAATGTTTTTTGTCAGGTATTTTGGTCATAGCAATGAAAAACAGATTAAAACACTCCCATTTCAGAGAATTAGACTTTGAAATAAGTAAATTAGTGGGAGTCATCATAAAAAGCATTAGGCTGCTATTGGTCAGAATGTATGGCCAATGTATTTCTATTTCCAAAATGCTTAATTTTCCTAGATATTTGTAAATAACATTAAGCTAAAACCTTGCATGTTTACAAACACTCATGCTGCCTATTTTAATTGATTTTACCTTTGTTGCAAAGATCTTAACTATTAGGGTCTCAAAGAAAATTGAATAAGTATTGAGCCATTATATGTTTGAAATACTTAGCACTAGAGTTGAAAAACAGGTGGAATAAGTCATTTTTTTAAGACGAAATTGCATATTTTCAAGTCTTTTGATACATTATGTTTGAAAGTATTTTTGAAATTATATTTTACCAGGAAACACAAGAGGTTGAGAGTGAATATCTCGATTTAATGGCAAATGTATTGAGCCTGGTATTAAATATGATATTCTTATGCTTATTGCTAAACTTTCCTCACAATAGCTGCCCAGGAGATTGCTATTCTTTCTTGTTACATGTTTGAGACAATTAAATCTCAGAAAGTTTCTACATTTTTGGAAACTTTATTAAAGCAGACATTTTTAATCAATACTTCTTATAAAAACCCTTCATTCTTTTTTGATTTTTTAAATGTTTTGTTTTTATAAAGTTACTATCATTCGTTCTAGAAGCTAGACAATTCTAACTTTGAGAAATAATAGTCTATCATCTTTTATTTCCCTCAGAGATTGTGTTTAGCTCTATGGCTGGTTCTCTGAGGCTGATTGTAGTTATTGGCAGATAATATAAAAACATCTGAGAAAATATTTTTAAGAAGAAATGGAGAAAATTCCTTCTTTTTTTTTAATACACATTTTAAGAAGGAGAGAATCCTTTTCAAAATTTCCAAGGTGGAGTCATTGCAACCAAAAAAACCTATAACAAAAAATACTTTCAAAGCAAAACCAGCATGCAAAACTTCATTCCAGACATTGCCAGTCACGATTCAGTGAGCATCAGAATCTTGGGCCGGTATTTCAACACAGAGTCCCATAGAGGGGAGCTTAAACATTTGCATGTTGAATATGCTCATAGTTGATATTGCTGCTATTAATAAATGGACCATATTTTAAGTAGCACTGACTTAGAGATGACCTGGGAAACACAGTAAGTGTTAATATTTTAAATTATGTTTTTCAGAAAAATAAGTTCAACTGTACCAGAAGAGCTCAGTGTCCAGAAACCAATGTTAGTTCTGTACAGATACAAGGTGATGCTGATTATTTCATCAACCATCTTGGAGTTCCCACCGTGCAGTTTGCTTATGAGGACATCGAAGCATTAGAGGTGATTTCTAAAAATGCAAAACACACAAAATATAGCAGATGTGCAAAATTTGATTTTATCATAGCTATTCGTCTTTCATACCAAATAGGTCACTATAGAAACTGGCTTCATTTAGAGTGTTATTCTTGTTGTTCTGAGGCTTTGTAATAGTATTTGAAAACATCAGCTCTTTTCAATAGTGTTGAATTCAATTTAAAAAGATTTATACTGTCACTCACATTTTCACAGTGTGCTTCACAACAAGAAATTTGCAGTAGTTGGATTAACATCAAAACATAATTGTAATCTTCGGTATTCACAGAAACAGATGACATAGGCAATAGATTCTCCTCTCCTTGCCCAAGGGAAAATGCATTTCATGTGCTCTGTGTTAATGTGAGTCTTGTGGATTAGCTACCCAAAGTTTGTCAATAACTTGCCTGCCTAAAAAGATACTACATTTTTTTATGAAGAAGGAAGGCTTTTTCCCAAAGAATATCAGGAAAGCAAGGTTCACATTAATTAAGTCTATGTTGCTCTATCTGGTCCAACTCAATCCTTTAAGCTTTCTCAGAATGATGTTACGCTAAACTGTTTCCTATTTAAATGTGAATCTTTGGGAATTTTAACTTTCTTTTACAAAATCTTTATGTATTAGTGGGAATTATTTGAAAGTTTCTGGAGTGACCTGCTTCAGGTTATTATTACATTAATATACAATGACTAGGAAATAGTTTGTTCTGTTTTCAAATACAGATATTTCTGAAAAAGAATGTTTAAATTATATCTGTATAGGCTCAACTTCAGATGTGCAACATCTTATTTCTAACAGTTGTTAGCAACATTTATTTCTATGTCTCTGTAATTACCCTTCTCATCCTACTCCTCTTGAGTTTCCCTGTAAATAACTAATGATCAATAGAAATAATTTAAATCTGTGAAGGGAGAAACCCTGGGTGAATCCTATTGTTATAAACTGAATTCCTAGATAATACAAAAGTAATTATTATGATTTATCTATTTTTTAAAGTTAGGACTTTTCATATGCCATTGTTTAAAAATGAGGAACACTGGCATAGGTTTCTTTACTTTCGTACAAACACAATATATGCAGTAAAAGAAGTCAATGTATTAAGAAATTACCCAATTTTAATTTTTTTGTTGCTATCTTTTAGTATTTTTTATTCCCCCATCACAGCCCATCCAGCTCCTTCCATGTTAGCAAGTTGAATTTTTACTTTTTTTAAATGTGTCTGATTCATTTTAGTTAGGTTTTAAGTCTATCATTTAGAAGTTGTTGGTCTAGTATAATCTTGGTAGTTTCCTGACTCTAGCACTTACTAGACAAGTTACTCAACATCTGCCAGAATTATTTTTGCAAATGAGGTACTTTGGAATTTTTATGGAATCTACTTTATAGAGATATAGTACAAACATTAAATGAGATTATGGATGTAAAGGGTTTAGCTAACATTGAGTTATTATTAATGCCCCATCAACCATAGCTATCATCACAATTATTATTTGATTGCAGATTCAAGATAATAGTTGAATTAGAAGAATTTCTAATCTTTTCAATTGAAAACACATCAGTGCAAGGGAGTAGCTTTCAATTGTTAAGGAAAGCGAACTTCTCATGCTGAAAAAGGCAGAATTTGTTGAGGATCAGCTGGAGGTTCTGAGGTGCTAATAGGGAGATTTGGAATCTGTAAAGTTGTAATAGTCTGAAGGAGTTAATCTGTTTTTCAAATTATACCCAGCGTGTCTAGCTCTCATCATCAAGATCATTTTATATTATATTATTGTTTCTGAAAAAGTAATTAAAATAGAATTCCCTATGCACTATAACAAATGACCTTGCTTATATTGCTTTAGTGGGAAGAATTTTTTAATGGATTTGTCCCTTTCAAAATATGATTGCTTATGATGAGATAATTTTGTGTGAACTCCCTGAAGAACAGATAGTAACCTTTACTTTCTGTGTTAACTTATAATAAATATTTGTATACAACCATTAGGAGGAATTATAAGTATTGAAAGACTTTATGATGCAAAAAAATAGTTATGCTTTGTCAATTAGTAAAACAGACAAGAAATTTAGAGTCCTATCATGAATTTGCTTGCCTTTGAAAATATAGTTTTCATGTATTATCTTCAGGGAGATAATTTGGTGGATTGGGAATCAGGAACTCTGACTTTTCAAATCTTTGCATATCATTCAGCAAGATACCTAGGATTCTGGGCCTCTGTTTCTTTATCTGTAACTAATGAAAAGCAAAATGAAACAAAAAATATCTACCACTTAATTAAATACTTGTTATGCTGAATATTTGATACTTTCTCACTTAATATATGTGAGATCACTGTAACTCAGCTATTATTATTAACTCCTTTTATACTGTGGATGACATGGAATTTAAAGTCAAGTAGCTTATCCAAAGTCACAAAGATGCTAGCTAAACCAAAATAGAAGTTGACCTCAGATCTGTTTACACTAAATCCCTCTTTTCAGCAATAGTTCTAAAGGTTCCAAGTTAGAAGCCCAATGCAGGATTCAGTCCACCAACATACAGTTTGCCCTGTACTTTGGGAATTGGATATCTGGAAACATTGGATTTCTTTTCTCCATGGAAAGAATCAACTGACTGAGCATTTCTCACCAGTTTGCCCTGTTCTTTATCAAAGAATCTGCTGTGTTGTTTGCCCAAGAGTGCAGTTAAAAAGAACATTTTCTTCAATATCTGTTTCTATAAAATGTTGGGAATTCAGTGACCAACAGGGTCACATGTTTTATTAGACTTGTGTCACTTATATTACCTGACTGGACCCTGTAAGAAAGGAACTTCTTATCTATGCACTAATTTTGAGTAAAAGTTCTAGTGAATAATTCTACAATTGCTTCCACTTTAAAAATTGTGTATATTTGTCTTGGTGCAGAGGCACATACCAGTAATCCCAGTAACTCAGGAGGTTGAGAATGATGGATCACAACTTCAAGGTTAGCTTCAGCAACTAAATGAGACTCTCAGCAACATAGCAAGATCCCATCTTAAATTAAAAACAAAACAAAACACACACAAAAGAAGAGATTGGGAATGCAGCTTAGTGGTAGAGTGCCCTTGGGTTCAATCCCCAGTATCTCTCCACACCAAATTAAAAATGTTGTGTTCTAAATGAGTTAACTTTATAATTATATTCATGGAAGAAATTACCTTTTTTTTATTTTTTATTTTTATTTATTTATTTATTTATTTATTTATTTATTTATTTTAACGTATACAAATGGGATACATGTTGTTTCTCTATTTGTACATAGAGTCAAGGCATACCATTTGTGTAATCATACGTTTACATAGGGCAATGATGTTTATTTTTTTTTCCCTTCTCCCCCACCCCTCCCACCCCTCTTTTCCCTCTATACATTCCTTCTTTCCTTCATTCTTACCGCTCTCCTTATCCCTAACCCTAAACCTAACCCTAAACCTAATGCTAACCCCTCCCACCCCCCATTATATGTCCTCATCCGCTTATCAGCGAGATCATTTGTCCTTTAGTTTTTTGAGATTGGCTTATCTCACTTAGCATAATATTCTCCAATTTCTTCCATTTGCCTACAAATGCCATAATTTTATCATTCTTCATTGCGGAGTAATATTCCCTTATATATATTTGCCAGTTTCTTTATCCATTCATCAACTGAAGGGCATCTAGGTTGGTTCCACAATCTGGCTATGGTGAATTGAGCAGCAATGAACATTGATGTGGCTGTATCTCTGTAGTATGCTGATTTTAAGTCCTTTGGGTATAGGCCAAGGAGTGGGATAGCTGGGTCAAATGGTGTTTCCATTCCAAGCTTTCTGAGGAATCTCCACACTGCTTTCCAGAGTGGCTGCACTAATTTGCAACCCCACCAGCAATGTATGAGTGTTCCTTTTTCACCACATCCTCGCCAACACCTATTGTTGCTTGTATTCTTGATAATCGCCATTCTAATTGGGGTGAGATGAAATCTTAGGGTAGTTTTGATTTGCATTTCCCTTATTACTAGGGATGTTGAACATTTTTTCATATATCTGTTGATTACTTGTACATCTTCTTCTGTGAAGTGTCTGTTCATTTCCTTAGCCCATTTGTTGATTGGATTATTTGTATTCTTCATGTAGAGTTTTTTGAGTTCTTTATAGATTCTGGAAATTAGTGCTCTATCTGAGGTATGGTTGGCAAAGATATTCTCCCACTCTGTAGGCTCTCTCTTCACATTTCTGATAGTTTCCTTTGCTGAGAGAAAGCTTTTAAGTTTGAATCTATCCCAGTTGTTGATTCTTGCTTTTATTTCTTGTGCTATGGGAGTCCTGTTAAGGAAATCTGATCCTGAGCCAACAAGTTGAAGATTTGGACCTACTTTTTCTTCTATAAGATGCAGGGTCTCTGGTCTGATTCCGAGGTCCTTGATCCATTTTGAGTTGAGTTTTGTGTAGGGTGAGAGATAGGGGTTTAATTTCATTCTATTGCATATGGTTTTCCAGTTTTCCCAGCACCATTTGTTGAAGAGGCTATCTTTTCTCCATTGCATATTTTTGGAACCTTTGTCTAGTATGAGAAAATTGTATTTATTTGAGTTTGTGTCCATGTCCTCTATTCTGTACCATTGATCTACCTGTCTATTTTGGTACCAATACCATGCCGTTTTTGTTACTATTGCTTTGTAGTAGAGTTGAAGATCTGGTATTGCAATACCCCCTGCTTCGCTCTTGCTACTGAGGATTGCTTTAGCTATTCTGGGTTTTTTATTCTTCCAGATGAATTTCATAATTGCTTGCTCTATTTCTGCAAGGTACATCATTGGGATTTTAATTGGAATTGCATTGAATCTGTATAGCACTTTAGGTAGTATAGCCATTTTGACGATATTAATTCTGCCTATCCAGGAACATGGGAGATCTTTCCATCTTCTAAGGTTTTCTTGAATTTCTTTCTTTAGTGTTCTGTAGTTCTCATTGTAGAGGTCTTTCACCTCTTTTGTGAGATTGATTCCCAAGTATTTTATTTTTTTCGATGCTATTGTGAATGGGGTAGTTTTCCTAATTTCTCTTTCTGAAGATTCATCACTTATGTATAAAAATGCATTGGATTTATGAGCATTAATCTTGTAACCTGCTACTTTACTGAATTCACTTATGAGTTCTAAAAGTTTTCTGGTGGAATTTCCAGGTTCCTCTAAATATATAATCATGTCATCAGTGAACAGGGATAGTTTGAGTTCTTCTTTTCCTATTCGTATCCCTTTAATTTCTTTGGTTTGTCTGATTGCTCTGGCTAGAGTCTCAAGGACGATGTTGAATAGAAGTGGTGAAAGAGGGCATCCCTGCCTTGTTCCAGTTTTTAGGGGGAACGCTTTCAGTTTTTCACCATTTAGAATGATATTAGCCATGGGCTTAGCGTAGATTGCCTTTATAATGTTAAGGAATGTTCCCACTACCCCAATTTTTTCTAGTGTTTTGAGCATGAAGGGATGTTGTATTTTATCGAATGCTTTTTCTGCATCTATTGAAATAATCATGTGATTCTTAACTTTAAGTCTGTTGATATGGTGAATGACATTTATTGATTTCCAAATGTTGAACCAACCTTGCATCCCTGGGATAAAACCCACTTGATCGTGGTGCACTATCTTTTTAATATATATTTAAAAATTATGTGTTTATAATGCAAAGGTTAAGATTTTTGTCAATATATATTTTGTCCTCTAAGGTTGATTATAGATCTATTACAATGGTCCCTCTTTGCTATGAGGAAGACATTCCAAGATCCCAGTGGATACTTGAAAGGGCAGAGTGTACTAAAATCTCTATGTACTGTTTTTTTCCTGTACATACACACCTATGATACAGTCTAGCTTATGAATTAGGCATAGAGGATTAACAACAATGATTAATAATAAAATTGAAGAATTATAATAATAATATACAGTAATAAAATTGCCACCATCACTGCTCTTGCATTTTGGGACAAATATTAAGTAAAATAAGGGTTACTTGAACACTTGCACTCAGACACCATGACAACAAACCTGGTAACTGAGATGGCTATTGGGGGACTAAGGTAGGTAGTATGGACAGGGAATATTTCCATTCTGGGCAGGATAGAGCAGGACATATGGGATTTCATGTTACTGCACAATTTAAGACTTATGCATTGTTTCTTTCTGGAATTTCTGATCAAATATTTCAAGACTGTGGTAGATTGTAGATAACCAAAACCATGGGAAGAGAAACTGTGGATAAGGTGAATTATTGTATATTCAGTTTCAACAAGTAAATCCTGATAACAGTGGAAAAACTGAATTGTAGGAAGCTAAACTGGTGCCATGGAGACCACGTTTTATGGACATGTGGGACATTATTAGTTCTATTTTTTAATGGAAGTTGACATTTTATGATGTCTGTCCCAATATTTCATACTATCCACATTCCTAGCCGTAATGTTTCCCCATAGTTTCTCTGGATACAAATACGTTCCCCAAATCACTTCAAATACCACTCATTTTTGCCTTTTTTTGGCACTTATAGTCTCATTTTCTAATAACTAAATTTCACAAATGCAAAGTAACCTATGTATTTGCCAGATGTTAATTTGATTCTTTCTCATAAGATATTGCCCTGTTAATTGAAACATCTCTGGTTGTAAGCTTCATTTAAATACGGTTTTAAATTTGTAAACACTGTTGCACCTGTTAGGAGAAGCATTCTGTGCAGATTAAATACAATGCAGAGATTGCTGAAAAGGAAATGAAAAGACAGATGCTTTCTGATTAAGAGTGCAATATTTATGACAGGCTGGTGGTCCAATGCACATTTCTTCTGTCACTTACCAGCTGTTTCACATAATTTTTGTTCCAGATCAGTATATTTATTCTCTATAGGGCATGTCAGAGGTTCTGCCTTTCTTAGTATATCAAAAGATCAATTCATGCCAAGCAAGTTTTATACCACAATTTGAAGCTTGCTTCCTCACTCTGTTTAACCTTATATTTTTTGCTCTTCCGCTTGAAACATTCTATTTTAAACCCAATTTACCTCTATAATGGAGTATTTAACATTTAAATAATAATGAGACAAAAGGGTATAATGGTTTTTATATAGCAGGAGTTATGGCATAATTGTTTCATTATCATTTAATAAACTAGGGACAGAAATCCAAATAGAATAGGTGTTTTGAAACTATTTTTTTAAAGCTAGATAACTTTGATGCCAATTCTGATTCTTAAAACAATATGTAGCAGCAGCAGTGGTGTGTGTGTGTGTGTGTATGTATGTGAACTTTAGCATCTATGTAATTTTATGACATAAAAGTGATTATAATTTTTGCAGAAACTCAGTACAATACATGTGTATAACTTCTGGAGCAAAGTAACTGGGTTTACATATAATTCTTCATGTTTTATTCTAAGTAAAAGAATAATTTGTCACTTGAATTAGAGATCACTCATTACATTTTCTGTTTGGAACTTAGTCACTGTCTTTGTTATGTTAATAACAGTAGTACTTCAAAAGCCAGTCAGGAGCTCAAGTCTTAAGGAAGCAAAACAAATATTTTTAACTCTGCATTAGTACTACTGATACTTTGCAGTATCTGATAGAATCTGTTCCAAACTAACAGCTACAAAACTTAAACTGAGATTTTATCTTTTCTATTTCAAAGTGTGCCAATTGGAAAGAGGAGGGATAAAGTTTCTTTAGTGCTCTCTCTAGCTCATTATCTTTCTTTTAACTGATCTTAAGAAAACTACTTACAACATGGCATCACAATATATGATATTATTATATTCTGCTCAGACTTGCTTCATGTGAGGGAGGCATTTTCAACCATTGTTTGATCTAAAAAATTACCTTCTAAAAGTATCAAAGACTCTCTTCCAAATAGTTTCTGTCTACATAATATATAGAAATATTTGTCATGTCAGAAACTAACAGTTAATAGTATATAACATTTATTATTCTATTCACTTAAAATAATAAAACTTAAATTATTTTAAAATTATTACAAATATTTAATGACTATAAATAATAAAACTAATACCAACTAATAGGAATCATTTTATGAAAAATTATAATGTTTCCAAAGATAAGAACAAATAAATGACAAGAGTAGCTTTTCTTTACATCTTTTCAAATCTCTTCAATATGGCATACCATAAAACTTTTTCTTTTTCCCTTTTTTTTTCTTTTGAGATGAAATATCACTGTGCCTTTCAGGCTGACCTCCACTCCTGGACTCAAGAAATTCTCCTGCTTCAATATCCCAAGTGCTGGGACTACAGTGTTGGACTGGATAGCTGAATTTTCATGTTTGCTTCTGCATTTAATCTTTTATGATAGGTTGATTTGGTAAAAATGTTTGAAGAAGATCTAATTTAATTTTTTTTCATATAATAATAGGTATTTTTCTTTGCTATTACCCGGAAACTTGGCAAGTGTTAGTTCTCTAAAGGTCAATTTCAATGTGGAATCTCAAGCCATATTCATCAACTTTTGTGCATTGTATAATTGTGAAAACACAGTGAAAATGAGAGCATAATAGGCATGCAGTATCACTACTATGAAAATAGTTTTGATTGACTTGGGGAAATGCTGATTTGGGGACATGGACTTGATTAAGCTAGTTTACTTCATTTTTATATCTGACATGGTGTTCAGCTTTACCTCTTATTCAAGGATTTGAGCTATGATTCTGTATAGACCTGTATATGTCTTTTCTGGTCATCTTAGGGTATTGCCATCTCATCCACCTGACAAACAACATGAAGTAGAAAATATAACACTCTCATAAACTGTGGCTCTACAAAGAATTCTGCTTCTTAGAGGCATTTCTTTAGAAGAGAAGGTTAAACCCCAATCAACAAATCAACAGTTATAGAGCAGACTTGAAAAGCTTTGATTGTACAATATATGAAATGCCTGTCACAGAGGGAGTGCTATTAAAGTTGCTGTATGCTTCCAAGAGCCTGAGGAGTAAACACAAGAAATTGAAATATGAGACAGATATTGAAAAAAAAAAAAAAAAAAACAAAGACTGGAGAAGCTCTTAAAACTCAAATGGATAATTCAGAAGATCATATTTCAAATTGCCTAATATTTTGAAATGACTGCAAGGAAGACAGATTTCCTATATCAGTTATCCTTGCTTGGAATTCTAAATAAGAACATATACTCTGAATGACTATCATCATTGTATCAAAATAAATAATAATATATATATATACATAATATATATATACACATGCATATATATATGTATTATATATATTATACACTACATTTTAACACTAATACTATAGTATTAGTTTTAGTATAGTTTTCAGAAGCTATATTGTAATTATTGCCATAACAATGGAGCCAGTTTTATAATGAAGTTTCTGATAGCTTCAATAATACTTGAAGAAGGGTTTAATGATAGACTATGTTACAAATTTGGCAATACTCAGCAATATAAGGTGACTCTGAAATGATTTATTTGGATATTTGTTAATTCAAACTCATTCATTTAGTTTGCCATAGTTACAAAGCACTTTCTACAATCCAGAAACTAGGGTAAAAGAACAGAAATGAATGTAACAAAAGCACAGAGGGAAGGCCCTTTCCTTTGCATGGTCACGGGATAGATTGGGTCTCAGATATATAAACAATTACATACACAGAAGTTTATTAACTGACTTCCACATACACAACTTCTAGGATTAACTAGCAATTACTATTCCTTTAAAGCAAACTCATATTTTATGGTAATATCCTTTCTGAATTCTTGTACATTCAGATTTTCTTAGATTCATGGTATGCCTGCTGGGAGTCAGTGATATTGTTAGGTCTATATATACCCTTCTATTTTGTTATTCATGATTAGGTAATTTAATTGTTACATAAACATGAGAAATATGAGTATGAGAAAAATTACTTTGAAGAAACCCATATTGATAGCACTCTAAAAAATGAGCTGCTAAATTGATGCATAGGAAAGCAGACAACTCTTAAAAAACTGGGGAAATTAGTAGCAGCCTAGGTGCATGCTCTACTCAATTTACTTCACAGTTACCTTTAGAAGTTCCACTCAAAAGGCAATTTGATATATAGATAACATTTAATAAGGCAGGAAAGAAATAGTAAAATTTTATTTAAAAAGATAGTGTTCAGAGAAAGGGCATTGGTTTTACATCAAAATATTGGCCAATTAATATGTAAAATATATTTTACATTTGGTTTCTTTTTTATTGATCATTTGAACCAGCTTCAAAATAAATAGCATACAAACAGTAGAACATATCATATTAGGTAAGAGAAATTCTAATGTGCTGGGAAGTGACAGAAGTAGAGTAGAATCAAGGAAAATCACATTTTACAAATACACATAACATTTGTGATAGGCATTGTCATCTTCTAAATCCTTTAAATAATAATGCTTGATTTAATTTGTGTGTTTTTAGTTAGCATATATGAGGACAGTGCTGGTATTACCACTTCTAATAAAGATGAAAAAACTGAGGCATGAAAAGCAGATTAACATGGCCAAGGTCATCTATTTATTATGTGCCAAAATCAAATTTAAGGCTCAGCATTCTGTCACCAGATTTCTGGTCTATTTCTCCTACTCTGCTGTTTCTCAAAGTTTTCTAGGTAAAATAAAGTGGTAATAAAACATTTTCTATCTCTCACTACATACATAAAGCAACATAATTCTATGATTTTTAATTCTATTTTTCCTAGTTTTATGTACAAAGGTACTAAATGTTTCAGCTTCCACCATACTCCAAGTAAAGAAACAACTGTGAGTGCGTTAACTGAGGCCATAATTCATACATGATGGCAAGGACTGATGTTAATGAGTCCTTACAGTAATTTATTTATTCTTCATGAAACGAAGTCTCTAAATTTGACTTGAAACTTCCCAAAGTTTACATTTCAAATAAATGTAAGTGAATGGGCTAAATACATTATAGAAAAAAATGCTAAAATCAAAATACTCTAAACATGAGTAATTAGTTTCCTAAATTTAAGAAATAAATATGTGATTATGGTTTTGCTTCTCTCTTCCTTCCTCGGTAATTGTCCATATAGTGTAAAGGCTAATAGCTTAATATGTTGCATTTATCCCATCTCTACTTCCTAATTTCATTTCAGAGTTAATTTTGTAAGATGAGGAGATGGACAAGTTCATCTTTTCTAATTTCAATGATAATCCACACTTCTTTGAGTAGAATACTTTTAGATCTAAAAGCATTTGGAGGAACTAATTTGGATGATTTAAAATATGTGTAATTAAAATGTTAAGTTTTGGTACCCATGTGCTCTAATAATAAATTCCAGAAGGAAATGGCATATCTGGAGCTGGGCAGCTGTGAATGGTGACTATGGCCATGGAGAAATCGCCTCGCCCTTCACTACCCTCCACAACTTTGCCGCCTTATTTTATTTGCATCTGGAATTGCAGGTCCTCTCTATTTTACAGCTTATAATTTATATTTTTAAAGATAATCACATATCTCTATACAAAATACAAAGAAAGATACAACATTTCTGAAGTCTCATAAATGTCCAAAATCAAAAAGCAGATTGAAACCAGCGCCACTTGGCTTATGACGATCACTGCTGCTTCCTCATGAGGGATCTGGCTTTGGTACAAGTCTCAAGAGGGATGGAATTGTCATTGGTCTCCTCTCATAACACATCTGTCCCTGTGATTTTAAATGAATAGAAAGAATTCTACTGAATGAGGACAAAGGATTTATTAATATTTTGATTTCTGAAGTCTCTTGTCGCAAGCTTTAGCCTTGAAATTATTCTGACTCAATTTTCTCTCATCAGTGAAAAACATTTTAACTCCAAATAGTGTAGAGTTCATGTAGTAATGGGAAATGGGCAAAACTTGGGGAAAAAAGTATCACTTGCTTGGAGGATGATTTTATTTTGCTGAAATTAGGATTGGAAAGGAGGGGGTATCACAGTGTTAGTGAGAAAGAATTAAATAAGTAAATATCAAACTCCCAGAAACAATACCAAACATAGAAGAAGAGATTAAACTTCGTCATAGGAAACTTTAAATTTAATTCTCATATTTTTAATTCCATGTGAACTAAGGAATATTATTCTCTAAGGACAATTATTGAATTTATGAAAAGTCTTGGTTTTGAAGGTAATTGAGAGGATTCCAAGAGCTGATTCTGCATAAATAGAGAAAAATTTGAGTAGAAATGCTGGACTTTTCTCTTAATCAAGTATTTTATTTATTCAAAATTATTTCCTTTAATATATGTCCTGAATGTTTAAAACGGTTCATCTTCAGTTCCTAAATCAGTACTTTGTTATTTTATTTTTATTCATTTATTCATTGACTGTTCTTATCAGAGTTAAAATTTTACAAATCCTGCATATTTAGAGATAATTTTTAATTCATGACACCTATGTATAGAGTTGATCCTCAGTGACATCTGATTCTGCATATGAGTGTCCAGCCAGCAAGGGAACAATGTGTTAAAAAAAGAAAAATCTGTGTTGAACATATATAGACTTTTTTCTTATCATTATTCCCTAAACAATACTGTAGAACATGCATTTACATAGTATTTATATTTTATTAACATTATATGTAATCTAGAGATGATTTAATATATACCAGAGGATGTGTGTAGGTTATATACTAATGTCACATCATTTTATACAAGGGACTTGACCATCGAAGAATTTTTGTGTCCATAGAGATCCTGGAAACAATTATCTGTAAATGTCAAGGGAGAACTATATATAGAATCCAAATTAAAAAGAAATCTGTATTGTTAATATTGGGCACTTTGGGTCTCTTTATGACTACGCTTCCTAGGCATGGTATGAAGCACATTAACTATCACTGACTGAAAGACTGACCAGTTTTGGATTTTAGAGAAGCCAAGTGGCCAAAGTGAGATCAGAAGCTTCCTTGGTTGCAGATGGTCCTAAGAGTAGTGGTTTCACATATGTGCCTGACACAGATCCCTCCAATGAACTGAATAAAAAAGAAAAATTAACTGATTCATTAACTTTTATAATATTGATCACCATTTTAATCTATTATTCTCTGGTAAAAGAAATAGAACCTCACAGAGATTTATTACATTGGCAGAAGGAGTTAAAAAAGAATTCACTGCAGACTTAGTTCTCCAAACTCAGTCTCTTTTAAACTCCTGTGCAATAAGTTCTATTCTTTTCTTGTCTCTTTTCATACCTTTTTTTTCTCTCTCCTTTTCGGCTTCACCTTTTCCTGCACATATGGTCTTTCTCTGTATGTACTTTCCTTTTTATTATCTCTGACTTTCTCTATACTATTTTCTGCCACTCCCATTTCCTCTATTTTCTTTTCTTTTCTTTTTCTTTTTTCTTTTTTTTTTTTTTTTTTTTTTTTTTTTTTTTTTTTTTACCAAGGATTGAATAAGTGACACTTAACCACTAAGCACATCCCCAGCCCTTGTTTAAAATTTTGAGACAGAATCTCCTCAAGTTGCTTATGGCCTTGCTAAATTGCTAAGGCTGGGTTTGAAGTTATGATCCTCCTGCCTCAGTCACCAGAGCTCCTGGGATTTCAGGAGAATGACACCATGCCTGGCATCTCTATTTGCAATTTTTAGTTGACTCTGAAAGTCAGTGTATGTTCACTGACATGTTTTCAATTTGCTCACAGGTAACCCACACCCTGACCTTGTGCCCTTACAGGGTATTGAAGCAACAGTACAAATGGAGACCTATAAAAACCATGGCTAAATACCAAATGTTTAAATTTTATGAATTAAACTAAAAACTGTCAAATATAATATTTTCTTTCTTCCTTATTTGATAAATTCCTATTTAACCTGATTGGGAAGACTGGGTTAGGATTTTATATTCTCAGACCCCTGAGAATTCCATGCCAATATGTAACAAAAGAATCCGTGCCAAGCCCTTGACTCTTGATCCTCTTCTTTTTCTGCCTGCCCTTCCCTCTGTCACATACTGTGAGGGGCCTTGCATACGCATGTGTGGACACCTCAGGTTGAACTTTGGGGCACAGTCCATACCCCCACAAATAGTTACTTCTTGAGCTTTCTGTTATACCTGGAGGAATAGTCTTGCCAAGAGAGCATGGGCCTGGAAAAGAGGGCTGCTTGGTTATGGAATTTTGGGATTCCAGAGCTCAGGGTTACTACAACTTGATGTCTAGAAGGAGGGTCGCAGACTCTAAGTGAACACATCTGTTGATTTAAGGTCAAAGGTTTTGGAAATAAGAAATGTCTAGACTCTGAACTTTAGGTGTGCCAAATGACAGACTGTCCTCGCTGGAAAGTTACATAGTCTTGAGTAATTCTGCTCAAATATTCTGAACCTGTTACCTAAGATTTGTTGTTAAGAAATCTAGACACCTGAATCAATTATCACAGGGTCATTGCAATCTCAGCTGGGTGTGGTTCTAACCTGGGTTTTAAAGGTATGGCTTAGTGACCTTGAAGTTATGAGGTACTTAGTACAGCAAATAATGTCCAGGACACATTTGAACATGTGTTCCAAATTATCAACCTTAGAGTGAAATAAAAAGAGGTAAAATGTTTTCTTAAAATGAAGACTCTTAGGCATAGTATTTAGAAAGTATGCTATTAGCAAGAAATGATTTTAGGAGATTTTCTAAGCAAAGATGTACAACTGATCTATGAATAAACTCTGGGCAAGCTTCAAGTGCAAACTCCCTGCTATAAACTCTGTTTTAATTTATTTTTAATTTATACTAGAAATTGAACCCAGGGGCACTCAAACACTGAGCCACATTCCCCAGCCCTTTTTATTTTTTATTTTGAGACAGAGTTTCACTAAATTGTCTAGGGTCTTGCTAAATTGCTCAGTCTGACTTTGAACTTGTGATCCTCCTGCCTCTGTCTCCTGAGCCACTGGGAGTACAGGTGTGCGCAACCATGCCTGGTTGTAAACTCTGTTTTAGATATTATGACCATGTGCTACTGAGAAAAGTTTATAATACAGGTGTGTGTTATGAACCACAAATTGTGTGGATACATACCAAAAATTTTGAGGAAAAAATTATCTGGATGTTTTTAACAGAGGATTAAAGAATTTAATTGTTTAAATATAACAGAAAACAATGTAAATTCTAAACTAAAATAGTGGAAAGAAATTAGGGAACGTTAGCTAAGAATTCAGCTATAATAATCCAGGTTTCTTATAATCTATTGGTAGCAATAGTACATTAGGTTAAACCTTGCAAAGAGAAACCTGTTATATTATGTAGCATAATATAAATGAAATATTATGCCATAGTTGTACTCTTTTTTTGAAACATAGTTATTGATAATTTTACATTGATCAAATTATATCCATGAATGCTTGCTTGCATTTTTTATTATAAATAACCTTTTACTGAACATTTTAGACTCAATTTTAGTTCTTGTGCCTAGTTCTGGACTAAATTCCTAGGAAGAAGGTTTGAGTCAAAGTGTAAATGTTTTAAACCATTATTAGTATTTTGATCCATAGCTAGTATGTGCTTACATAATCTTTTTTCTTTGTTTCTGTTTTTCTTTCTTCTTTAATCAAATTTTGATCATGTTGTATGCATGGTATTCCTATTTATTTATGCCAAATAATATTAATATAGTTTTCCATGTTATTTAAAACACAATAGTTCATTATATAATATTTCATAATTTATGTAACTATTCACCTGCTGTTGTATGTAAAGTTTGCTTGCATTTTTAATTATAAACAATCTTCTGAACATTTAGACTCAATTTTCATTCTTGAGCCTAATTCTGAAATAAATTCCTAGGTATGAGGTTTGGGTCAAAATAAATATTTTAAGCCCTTTGATGTATAGAAAAAAAGAACTTCCTGATAGAGGTATGTTTTAAAATCTTTATGGCAGAGATTAGAGTGTTCTTTAAAGTTACCATTGCTGTCAGTGTGCATTTAAAAACCTATTGTTTCAATTGATTTTCTCTTACATTAACTTATAAAACCTTAATTTGCTGACATGTTGAAATATTTTGTAAAGAATATTGAATTTTAAGTCTGTATTTGGAAATGAATGTTAGCCTATATGAAGATATTAAATATTCTTCCAGATATAGAAATAGAAATGATATAGCATAGATTTTAATTT
This sequence comes from Sciurus carolinensis, assembly GCF_902686445.1. NCBI lineage: Eukaryota > Metazoa > Chordata > Mammalia > Rodentia > Sciuridae > Sciurus > Sciurus carolinensis. The sequence goes on from NC_062221.1 coordinate 46,228,405, forward strand.
GAGGACTATAAGAAATTACAAATTTGTAATTAATTTAGTAATCATTACCAAGATTGCATTCATAAAGGAGTCTAGGTTAAAGTTTACCAAGGTGTGGATCTTTCTGCATACTCACATTTTGAAGTATGAACTTCAAACTTTGAATCATTTGAAGTGTTGAAACTGAAAAATGGAAAATGTGTGACAACCAGCTTGACAGGTGTCAGAGATTGCCTTATGAAAGTCCCATTATATTGTTTCAGACCACTGCAAGGAAATAGTACATAGAACTCCTTCAACAAGGTCATAGCAGTTCCTAAGAGAGTGGGAGAGAGGGGGCGATGAAAGAACTGGAGCTCAAAGTGTACATAAATCAGGGTTTAATGATTCTAAGGACATAATTTTAAAATTATAGGTATTTGCTTTTATTGCTGAACAAAGGTATATGTGTGTGCTTAGGGATGGGGGGTGCAGGTTGTTAAGAGACCCAAGGTATGATTAATGTCTCTGTCTAGTGGGCATGCCACCTTTTCAAAATAGCTTGTGCTGTTACCACACTATGATTAACCTGTAAGGCAACAGAAAAATAGACTCATACCACATTGCACTCTATCATTCTCTGATATCATTTTTTAGGAGGTTCCATAGGAAAAAATGACACTTCAATTTGGGTAGAGTGGGTGGCTGAGTTACTTTGGAGGTAGAAGATATAGATTCCCAAATCTAAATTCCATTCATGATATCTCTATTTTATCTTTTTTATTATTGGATTCTACCTGTGTTTTCACATATAACAGAAAGTATTTTTCTGAAAAGGAAAAATGGAATTTAACTTATTTTAAACACAAGATTCAACTCAGATGTTAAAAGGACATCAGCCACACAGACTTGGAGGTTTCTCAAAAGCATTTGTTAGACTACTTTATGTTCATGAAAAATATTCCAATAGGTGAAAAATGGAAAGGGACACATGTATTATGGCAACAGGAAAGAAATCCAATCTTTTTCTTTCTTAGAAATATTAATAATCATCATCAATTAAATTTAACTGAGCACAAACTCTGTGCGGAACACTAAGCTATGCATTAAAAAACAGATATAACTCAAACTATCCCTGTTCGCTGATGACATGATTATATATTTAGAGGAACCTGGAAATTCCACCAGAAAACTTTTAGAACTCATAAGTGAATTCAGTAAAGTAGCAGGTTACAAGATCAATGCTCATAAATCCAACGCATTTTTATACATAAGTGATGAATCTTCAGAAAGAGAAATTAGGAAAACTACTCCATTCACAATAGCATCGAAAAAAATAAAATACTTGGGAATCAATCTCACAAAAGAGGTGAAAGACCTCTACAATGAGAACTACAGAACACTAAAGAAAGAAATTCAAGAAAACCTTAGAAGATGGAAAGATCTCCCATGTTCCTGGATAGGCAGAATTAATATCATCAAAATGGCTATACTACCTAAAATTCTATACAGATTCAATGCAATTCCAATTAAAATCCCAATGATGTACCTCGCAGAAATAGAGCAAGCAATTATGAAATTCATCTGGAAGAATAAAAAACCTAGAATAGCTAAAGCAATCCTCAGTAGCAAGAGCGAAGCAGGGGGTATTGCAATACCAGATCTTCAACTCTACTACAAAGCAATAGTAACAAAAACGGCATGGTATTGGTACCAAAATAGACAGGTAGATCAATGGTACAGAATAGAGGACATGGACACAAACCCAAATAAATACAATTTTCTCATACTAGACAAAGGTTCCAACAATATGCAATGGAGAAAAGATAGCCTCTTCAACAAATGGTGCTGGGAAAACTGGAAAACTATATGCAATAGAATGAAACTAAACCCCTATCTCTCACCCTACACAAAACTCAACTCAAAATGGATCAAGGACCTCGGAATCAGACCAGAGACCCTGCATCTTATAGAAGAAAAAGTAGGTCCAAATCTTCAACTTGTTGGCTCAGGATCAGATTTCCTTAACAGGACTCCCATAGCACAAGAAATAAAAGCAAGAATAAACAACTGGGATAGATTCAAACTAAAAAGCTTTCTCTCAGCAAAGGAAACTATCAGAAATGTGAAGAGAGAGCCTACAGAGTGGGAGAATATCTTTGCCAACCATACCTCAGACAGAGCGCTAATTTCCAGAATCTATAAAGAACTCAAAAAACTCTACACGAAGAATACAAATAATCCAATCAACAAATGGGCTAAGGAAATGAACAGACACTTCACAGAAGAAGATGTACAAGTAATCACCAGATATATGAAAAAATGTTCAACATCCCTAGTAATAAGGGAAATGCAAATCAAAACTACCCTAAGATTTCATCTCACCCCAATTAGAATGGCGATTATCAAGAATACAAGCAACAATAGGTGTTGGCGAGGATGTGGTGAAAAAGGAACACTCATACATTGCTGGTGGGGTTGCAAATTAGTGCAACCACTCTGGAAAGCAGTGTGGAGATTCCTCAGAAAGCTTGGAATGGAAACACCATTTGACCCAGCTATCCCACTCCTTGGCCTATACCCAAAGGACTTAAAAGCAGCATACTACAGAGATACAGCCACATCAATGTTCATTGCTGCTCAATTCACCATAGCCAGATTGTGGAACCAACCTAGATGTCCTTCGGTTGATGAATGGATAAAGAAACTGTGGCATATTTATACAATGGAATATTACTCCGCAATGAAGAATGATAAAATTATGGCATTTGTAGGCAAATGGTCGAAATTGGAGAATATCATGCTAAGTGAGATAAGCCAATCTCAAAAAACTAAAGGACGAATGATCTCGCTGATAAGCGGATGAGGACATATAATGGGGGGTGGGAGGGGCTAGCATTAGGTTTAGGGTTAGGTTTAGAGTTAGGCTAAGGAGAGCAGTAAGAATGAAGGAAAGAAGGACTGTGTAGAGGGAAAAGAGGGGTGGGAGGGGTGGGAGGGGTGGGAGGGGTGGGGGGGAGGGGAAAAAATATAATAAACATCATTACCCTATGTAAACGTAAAAAAAATAAAATAAAAAAAAAAAAAAAAAAAAAAAAGTGAAGCACAGGCAACTCAATGAGACCCTGTCTCTAAGTAAAATACAAAATAGACTGGGGATGTGGCTCAGTGTTCAAGTGCCCTGAGTTGTGTATATTTGTGAGTTTTCCTTTTCTTCCTTTATTGATTTCTAGTTTTGTTCCATTGTGATAGGAAAGACATTTGAATGATTTCTGTTCTTCAAAAATTATTGATACTCATTTTGTAACCCAACAATATATTCTGGAGAATATTTTGCATGTACTTGAGAATATTTTGTGTTTACTTCTCATTCTGTGAAGAATGTTTTTGGGTACAGTTTTGTACATGTCTCTTATGTCTGATTAATAGTGTTCTGCTCATCTAAGTATTTACTGATCTTCTTCAAGGCTATCCTACCCTTTATTGTGAGTATACTATTGAAATCTCCAAATGTTACATAAGTTTCTCCTTTCAGTGAGTCAGTGTTTACTTTATTCTGGGCTTCTTATATTGGGTACATATATGATCATAGTGGTTCTCTATCTTCTTAATACAGTAAACTTTTATTTTATAATGTAAAAAAAAAAAAAAAAAAAAAAAAAAAAAAAAAAAAAAAAAAAAAAAAAAAAAAAAAAAAAAAAAAAAAAACAGATATAATCTACCAGACTCAAGGGATTTATATTCTCTTTAGAGCATCCAAGCATGAAAATAAACAAATAAATGGCAATAAGAGGAAGTCAAGGCTCTGTGTCAAGAAATTTCTGTTGGCAGTAATGGTATCTGAGCCAAATCAAACAAAGTGATTCATTTAAAATTTTAATTATTTTTATTTTCCTAGGATTAAATATATATCTGTTTATCTGTTTGAAAATTGCCATAGATTCTTGGATACTTTAGGCAGTACAGGTACACATACTGTAGACAAAGAAAATCTCAAGGGTGATCTGGGGAAAAGGCAAAATCTGACGCGGTAGCTGTCAAATGATAACTCAGAGAGAGGAATTTCAACAGAGAGCAGGTCTTACCATCCTACCAACTACTGTGCCTCAATGGAGCGTGAAATGACAGTGTTCCGAATGCTTTTCTTCCATTGTAATATTCAGGGTCGATTCCTGGAATTGTCCGTGGATCAGTTCCAGATAGAGTCCAATTATGAAGGTTTGTCTGTATAATAACATTTTATTTCAGAACCCAGACTTTAATAATACCACCTACTCATAACATAGTCATAAACCCTTCCACTCAAGTTCTAATTCCTAAAATTGTTGATTTTATTCTTGTTTTTAATTTTCTTCTTCACAGTCTAATCAATTCTTTTAACTCCTACTTTTTAGAAGTTTATTTAGTTCCTGAGTTCAATCTTCCCCCTTAAACTCTGGTTTATAACTGTCACTTAATTTCTAATACTTGCTACCTCATTCAGGCCATCCACTATTCCTTTGCATCTAGACTTTCCTTCACCTTTTCCCTTGCCATGTCTTCTCATAAACCACCTGAAGACTCAGGTCCTAATCAACTGCCTTGATTATGTCACTGCCCAATTATTTGTCATTTGCAGTGAATGACTCTTTTGGGACCATGCACAGCATAACCTTTCCTTTCAGCACATCATTATTCTCATGATAGCTAAGAGGGCAGTGCCTTGAAGTTGTTTGTATTATTTTATTTTCCTCCTAATTGTAAAGATGCTAACTGAAGCTAAAGGTTTTCTCCTGACCATCTTTCATATTGCATTTGTACCTAGGGCATGAAACCATGCAACAGTACATTGAGATAGATTCATCCTAAACAATTTATTAGTTTCTTGGAGCTTCCATAACAAAGTACTATAAACTGGGTGACATAAGCAACAGAGTTTTGTTATTGCACAGTTCTGAAGACTGCAAGTCCCAGATCCAGATGTTAGTAGCAGAGTTGGTTGCTTCTGAAGACTGTGTAGGACAAGCTGTCTCATGCTTCTCTAATAGCTGTTGGTGATTTGTCAGCAATCTTGGCATTTCTTAGATTATGGTAATTCCAATCTTTGTATAGTGTACTCCCTTATCTCTGACTAGGTGTTCAAATTTCCACTTTGTATGAAATCTTAATCATATTAGATAAAAATTCTCTAACAAAGCCCCATCTTGATCATCTGGAGAGACCTTATTTTCCAGTAAGTTCACATTCATAGGTATTTGGGGTTGGGGCTTCAAATCATTGGTGGGGGTCTCAATGCAACCCATATAAGTGAAATATCACATTGATGTGTTAATATGGACTGAGGATTATTCCTTAGGAAACCAGTTTGTAGGTTCTTACTTGACAAGGTAGTTTTTTTTTTTTTTTTTAATTCACAAGAGTGTTCATATAATCCTATAAGCTACATATAAAATTGTCTAACTTTGCCATTCCTTCCATATACCTTTTCAATACTTTAATATGGATTCAAAACACTTAACATCAAGTTTCAATCTTTTTAAAAACAACTCTAACATTTTTGGTCAGAAGACCCTGATGAAATACTACAGTATTTGCAAGTGACATTCTGTACATTTGTTTATGTTCCAGTTAGCTAGGTTCATTGGTCTGCATGATATCTAATCACATTACTACACAATATTGCAAAGTAGAAGTCTGCATAAGCTTCCTATGATTGGTCATCATAGAAAATAGAATCTTGATTTGCTGTGGTTCCAGATGGTGGTTTGCTTATAATAGTTTAGATTTAATCATGATCATTATAAACTAAACAGAGCTAAATTATACTGTCTTAGAATTTTCACGTTATTTGCAACCATGGGCTCTCATAGAAGGCATGTCCTTATCCATTGTAGAAATAGCAATAAGCTATTATCACGATGACATTCTTTGAATGTTGACATTCTGTTTACCATATGAATAATTTAATCCTTAAAATTAGTGTCCCCTGGTTTTGAATGTTATTTATTTGCTATGCATCTTTTGAGTATATCCAGATAGAGTATTTTTTCAATGTTCAGAAATGTTCTCTCCAGTAACATGACAGGTATGTTGAGATTATTACTAACATTATCAATTTGTTTTGAGAAAATATTTTAGTGTACATTAGTATAAAATCTTCCTAGTTTTTAAAAATTATTTATTGGCAGATATAAATTCAGTATGCAATATTTTATGCTAGCTGTCCACAACCTAGCTCTGTATGGCTTACAGAACATTTATTTTTACCACCTAAGTCATAAAAGTTGTTTTCCATATCTTCAGTCAAACTTAACTACAGGCAAGAAGTAGAGAAATTACCTGTCACATTATTCACAGGCCAGACCAAGATACTATAATACCATGGCCCACTAAGCTAATTTAGGAGAAAAAATGGAAAGAGCTTTTTAAAAGATGGCATTTATATGTAATATATGTAGAAGAGTTTAGGGTTTTGACAGTTTGAGATTGTATCCTCTTTAAAGAGAATGCATAATGACTTTTATTTCTTCTGAAATATGCATAACTTCTTGAAGGTAACTTTCAACTCTCATTAGCACTTTTCAAAGCAAGTTCCTCATCTCTATGAATGCAAAGGGTACAACCATAACTGGAAATTTGAATAAATGCTTACATATCAATGATTCAGCCATTTCCCCTCTGTTTAGGATTTCAATTCCATTAGTTGGTGAAGGAAAGATCCCTACTATGGACATAAAAGTAGACATTAAACTGTTCTGTATAATGTCCCAATAATCACTATAATAATAATATACTTAATTGTTCTTAGAGCAAAGGATGCTGTTATGATCTTCTAATAAAAATGAATTTATGAATATATATATACAGCTTTTAGAGCCAGACATTCTGGATTTGAATCCTGCTTGGCTTCTTTCTAGCTTATAACCTTTTGTAAGTTATTTAATTTCTTTAAACTATAATCTCATTTATGAAGTAAGAGTTAGTATGACACCTGCTTTGACACTGTACCAAAGTTTCTCAACATTCACATGTTGGCATTAGATGATTCAGATAATTCACTGTTGTCAGGGGTTGTCTTTGCTTGGAAGGATGTTTAGTTCCATCCCTGGCTTCTGCCTACTAGATGCCCATATGGTGACACTTCTCCCTAAGTTGAGACAATCAGAATTGTCTCCAGATATGTCAAAATTCCCAGCTGGAGAACAAAATTTCCCCCAACTGATAATCACAGGATTCCATTTGTATCTCTTTTCATGTTTACATAGAGTAAGAACTTTCACGATTCTTGGTACAAAATAGTAAACTTTAGCTATGATTATCTTATGAAAAATTTATTTATGAGATCTCTGAAGAGCCATAGTCTCAAAGAACACAAAATCTACCTTTGTTTTTTCTCCACATGTGCATGTGTGTACATGTATACATGAGTAATTATGTACATATGTAGATACAGTATACATTTTGGTATCTATCTTCTAGCTATTATTATTCCAATAATGAGGAGCATAGAATAATAGCTAAAAATCTACAGATAACCATCAAGTCTTGCTATTTATTATTGCCACTAAATATTTTACAAATCACCAAATTTCACAAAACAGGCAGACTTAAATTTATCTATCTTTTCAATGTGACCCTCAAGGCAAAAAATAAAGGGTCCTATAGATAGGAAATGGCAGACAGTAGAATAAGAACACTGCTATTACACAACATCACATTGATTGTAACCATCAGGGGTTTTGTCTTAGTGGAATCCAAACAAATTTCCTAAGATGTTTTTTAAAGTGCTACTTGAAGCCAGGGGCGGCTGTGGTGCACACCTATAAAGCCAGCAACTGAGGAGGTTTAGACAGGAGGATTACAAGTTTGAGGTCAACCTGGGCAACTTAGTGAGACCCTGTCTCAAAAAATAAAAAGGACTCTGGTTGTAGCTCAGTGGTAGCACAACTGGATTCAATCTCCAGTACCACAAAATAACAATAGTAATAATAATGATGATTATAAATAAAATTAAATACTATTTAATTCCTAAAAGCCTAAAATGGAAGCACCATGTTAAAATGTAAAAACTGGCTCAGGTAATTACTTCTTAGTTTTAATAATAACAATACCCTAGTTAGTTTGTTTCCTATATTTTTGAAGACCTTTTTTCCTCATCTCCTGTAATTACCTGAGTTGCTTTATTAAAGTAGGGATTATTGTCACAATTTTGTAAATGGAGAGACAAAGACAGTCTTATAAAGTGACTGATCTGGGATAAATATTGCAAATCAATGAACAGAAGTTTCCCCAATTATTCCACTGGCCTTCAAATGTTTACACACCACTCCAACTTCAAGAGCCAATGACTAATCGAGAAACATGCATGATGTTCTTACTCTTGTAGACCTTTCTATATGTTTAACTTTACATCTCACTGCTTCAAGTTACTTACCTTCTTGGGCTCTCAGTGTTACTCCCTCTAACAAGCTCCCATAATGCTTTTTAGTACATTACTCCACATGAATTGTGCTCTTAAATATTTCCCTGGACATTCATTTAGTTGATTTTTGTTGTAAGAGCACACTGACATTGTTAAGGTTAATGACTCAATGTTTTACAAGTTGAAACACATTTGAGGTTAAATTGATTGTTTGGATTGTTTCATTCCACAATGTGAAGGCCCTAAGTGCAGGTGGTACTTATTGCCTTGGAGGAACATCTTTGTTATACCCTTAATGGCGTGGTGTCAATAGTGACAATGTATTAGCAAACTGAGTAGTATGCCAACAGTGTCTGAAATGTGGTCAAAATCACTGCCAACATATTTCAACTGGCGTATGGGTGTTAAATGATACCATTTATGATAATTGTGTATATTAAGTTGTATGTTTATTTGAAATTCTATAAAAATAGAAATCATTATTAAATTTACTGTCCTAATAATATTAACTGAAAATCAGAATTTCAGTCTCCTAGCCGAGGTTGCACAATTATTAAATTGCAATAAGGTCAATAATAATGTCTAACATTTAGAGTGGCTACTATACACTGGTATTATATTAAAGAGCTTATTATATATAAATCCATTTATTTTTTAGAAAGTTTAAATAGTTTTTTTAAGGCCATATAAATATTAAGCAGGAATCTAGGGTCAGACACATGATTTCAGAGTACATTTCCTAAACTCCCACTCTGAATTTTCTCCCTGCAGTACATTTATAGAGCTGGACCTAGAGTCAAGTCTTCTGAGTTCTTTAACCACAAAGTTGTTTTTCATTCCTAATAACATTCAGCCTTATGCATTCTTATTGTACTTTCAGTGTTAATCTTCTTTTGCTCATTTGCCTGACTGCCCTGCTGTAAGACTTTATGTTGATTGACCACTATCTCCTGATTACTCATAGTCTTTTGATAGATAATAGACTAATGCACATAAATGTTCTAAGGCACTGCTCACTGGAAAAATAGTTTTACTTAGTTATATAGCACCAGTGCTAATTTCACTGACTAAAAGACTTAATAAATGTTTGAATTAATATTGATTTAACTTGAATGAATTAACTTATTATTTTATCAAGTTATATATTTGCAGGAACTTTTGAAATATCTGTTTTACTCCAAAAAAATATATACCACATCAGGCCAGTACTAGAAAAGTTTGCAAGAAGAGAAGAACACACAGGGTTTAGGCACGTCTAAAATTTCACAATATAGGTAATTGTCTGTAAGACAATTATGTAAATATGTAAGACTGGCCCTTTTCTAGTAATCCTAGTCTAATAAATTATTTCCAAAATTTTATTATTATCATAAAAATTAAAACTTCTAAAACATAAGCAACCATAAAAACCACAAACTTCTAAACATAAGCAAATGTAATAACAAAAAGCATACTATCTATCTATAAAGGAATAAGTCTGGCATCAAATTTCTAGTAAGCAACTCAGAATGGTAGCACAAAATGGAAACAACCTTAAAATTATTAGTGAAGATTATTTTCAACATAGGATTTAAAAAATAGCCAATTTATCAATCCCAAGTGTGTAAGAAAATGAAGATCTCTTTATTTCATGGGCTAACAAAATTTACCACTTTTCTTAAAAAATTACCTTAAGATATAATTAAACAAATTGAAAAGAAAGAAAAAGGGCATTAACAGTAACTGACTCAAAAGAGTTACGAATGGAAGATAGAGGAGTGAAGCTAGGTAGTCATCCAAGAAAAGAAGTGGTCCAATGTGAAGCAAAAGAACTCAGGAACCTGGTAGGGTACAAGAAAAGATCAAAAGCGCCCAGAAACATTGGGGAAATTCCCAGTTTTATGGCCTAAGAAAGTTATAATTTAAATATGAAGCTTCTAAATTATAATCGAGTATGAAATCTGTGAATTTTAGGAAGAGTTGGATATATTTCAAACAATAGTTAATGTGAATAAGAAGGCAGCAGAGACTCGGGTAAATACAGAAAACACTTCTTCGCCTACAAAAGAAGAGAGGAAAAATACATCAAATTATAATTCCAGGAAGAATAAACAAAACACAAAAACAAAACTAAAGATCAAGCTCTTTTGCTCTCTGGGTTCCTGAGGATCTACAACCATCATAAATGATACAGTAACTATCTGGACCAGGAAGTTCATGACCAACCAACTACCTCAGAGGAAACAAATGGTCATTGATGTTTTTCACCCTGGGAAAGTAACAGTACCTAAGACAGAAATTTGAGAAAAATTAGCCAAAATGTATAAGACCACCACCAGATGTCATCTTTGTGTTTGGATCCAGAACCCATTTTGGAGGTGGCAAGACAACTGACTTTGGTATGATCTGTGATTCATAGGATGATGCAAAGAAAAATGAACCCAAACATAGACTGGCAAGACATGGCTTGTATGACAAGAAAAAGACCTCAAGAAAATAATGAAAGGAACTCAAGAACAGAATGAAGAGAGTCAGGGGGACTGCACAGGCCAATGTTGATGTTGGTAAAAAGTGAGCAGGAGATTGGATAACAGTCAAAGGAGTAAAGATTCTGCAATGACATTATCTGCGGTGATTATGAGAATTTTTCACGAGGATTGATAAATTGTAAAAACTTAAAAAAAAAAAAACTAAAGATCAAAATGTGAAGATGACTAAAAAGTATCTTGACTTTGATCAACAAGTAAGAAAGGGGCTGGGCGTGTGACTCAATGACTGAGCACTTGCTACTATGCACAATTAAAAGTCTATATGAACTACATCTTTGGATGGAATAGAGTTCCATGTCTCATTTGGAAGAAGCATATGTCATCCCAGCAGCCTGTTTGGCTCAGCAGTGAATAGTTACATAGACAAAATGTTACACAAATTGTTCATTGATTCTCAACTTTTAGAATAAGCCTACTTTTAGAATAAGCCTACATAAATAATCTAGTTGTGGTTATACCATATAATGTGCTTAATGGAAATCTAATCAAATATAAAAGAAAAGATGATGTGATAAATTTGGAGGTAAAAGAAACCATGGTACTAATATTCTAGTCTTACATGGGGAAAATATTAAGAAATAACAGTTGATGGAACCAAAAATGTAGATTTAATTATATCATTTAACTTTGTAAAATATGCAGAACTTAAGAGGCCTTTGTCTAAATGATATGTTTATTATGATGGTATCACATGTTACCATTACATTGTGTAGAAGCCACTATTACACAGAAACAGATAGTTGCCCTCACTTAACATCACATGAATACCTAAAAATAATATTCAGATTAAATGTTGTTACCTAATGTTTTTGAAGACATCTAATCTTAACTGTGTGAGAGTAGGATGTCATATCTCACAGTTCCTAATATTTAAATTTGATAAAAATAAATACCTAATATATCATATGCTATTACAAATTTTGAATACTTGAATTGAACTATACATAATTTTAAGGTCTTACACTAATATTTCTAGTTACTTTGAAGAATTTATAAGATTCTCCTCTGTATATTCTGGCTAGAAAAAAAAATTTGAAGATATTATTACATATATTTATATATAAAAGCAGTATATTATCAACATATATAGTCAAAATAATTAGCTTTATATTTAAATATGCCTTCCACATACATAGTTTAGCTTTATAATCAGATTTATAAACTCAATATATATTCAAATCATTATACATCTCTATATATCATTGTATATCTATGTATCAATATTTATCTTTCCTTTATCTCCTAAGTCTCAAGACACTGAATTAAGAATGCATGCATATAAATATAATCTTAAGTATGTTCAGCTTCTACAAGAATCACATCTTATTGAAGAGCATATTTCCTCTTTTTAAGGTTAAAAATTATCAGTGAAATGTTTTAGATGGGTTCTTGGAGAGATTACGAAGACCTTAATGCATTAGCTTTGGGACACTTAAAATTAATTTCTCTGTATTGAGCATCCCTTACCAAGTTTGCTCTTCATTTGCCTTTTGTTCCACAAATGCAATTTAGTCTTAGACAAACTTGAGCCAACTAGCCAGACCATGTGCCATTGAATTATATTCTGTGACAAATGGACCTTGTTTCATTTCAAAGGATTTGAACTTGAAATCACTCCGAACAATTTTAAAGCAAATGTCTTCCCTCCTGTCAACCATTGCCTAATTTAAACTTACCATCTGCATTTCTAATTATGATACAGAAAAATCTGTGCTGAACAAAGAGTACTTTATTTTCTCTCAGGAAAGACAAATTTAGGCGTATGGCTAAATGAAGGACAGCATTTTCATTTCACACCTTAAAATGCCTTCTAATCATTTTTAAATTGTTGTAGATTGCTGAAGTTTACTTTAAAACATATTTTAGTATCTATAAAAATTTATATAACAAATATAACAAAAAAATTAAATTTGAAATAATGGCATCATGGTATTTAATATTAAGATATTATATACAAGTGTTTATTCAAGAAGTGATTTTTAAATCTTATTTATTTGGCAAAGTGAATATATTTATCCATTTAATGCTTTCTTATCCCAAACAGTAAAATGGTTTTTATTATTTTCAGCTCTGTGGTGTTGGACTTAATAAAATGTCCCAGTTTACTTTGATAAAGTGATTGAATATAATACATGTGTCAGGAGCACAGAATATCTAGTGATTTAGGGCGAGTTATAAGTTCACAGTAATAAACTGACATGAAGAGTGTCAGAGTCTGGCATTTTAGATTCTTTTACTCTTAAAATACTTTTAAGAGATTGAACAGAGTGAGTGAATCATCCTATCATCCATGGAGATATTTATTGTTCTAGGTAAAAATTGAGGTCAGTTGATAAAATAGCCAGACATACACTCACATGGTAGCTGACCCCCGGATAAACAGAGGGTTTCACTCCTTAACACATAAATTCTATACCATCCAGAAACACCAAACGCCAAAACTTTGTAGTTTTATATCTTTAGCCATAAAGCATAGTTTCAATAAAGATGTATGGTTATAACTATATTATAGAAGTATTTCCGAGAAATAATTATATATACAGAATTTTTGCTTTAACACAATTAATCCCTGTATTCCTTGGGATCTGTCAACATTTATTTAAACTTCTATTGATCATAAAAACACAATAGATGGAATTTTTTTAAAACTTGATTTTAGGTATTTGTGAATTTGTACTCAGGTTAACCTTCACTTTATTAATATGTGTATAGGAATTATTCTTAATATTAATAAACCAAAAAGTTCTCTTCAAAACATATGAAATTGAAAACCTACTTTTCTATGTATAGTAACTATTTTTTGAGATCTTTTTAGTTATATGTCACAGTAGAATGTATTTTGACATGTCATACATACATGAGTATAACTTCACATTTTTGTGGTTGTACATAATGTGGAGTTACACTCATCCTATATTCATATATGAATCTAGGAAAGTTATGTCTGATTCATTCTACTGTCTTTCCCATTTCCATCCTCTGTCACTTCCTCCAACTCCGCCCGGTTCAATCCAGTGAGCCTCCCCTTCTCCCCCACCACACCCCACATAGTCCACATTTTAGAGATAACATTTGGTCTTTGATTATTTGGGATTGGCTTATTTTACCTAGCATGATAGTCCAAGTTCCATCCATTTACTGGCAAACACCATAATTTTATTCTTCTTTATAGCTGAGTAAGATTATATTGTATATACATAACACATTTTCTTTATCCATTCATCTGTTGAAGGTCACCTGGATTGGTTCCATATTTTCACTATTGTGAAGTGAGCTACTATGAACATTGAAGTGACCACGTCACTATAGTATATTGACTTTAAGTCCTTTGGGTATATGATGAAGAGTGGTATAATTGGGTCAAATGGTGGTTCCATTCTATGTTTTCTAAGGAATCTCCATACTGTTTTCCAGAGTGGTTGTACCAATTTCCCATTCCATCAAAAAAGTATGAGTGTACCTTTTTCCCCGCATCCTTGCCAAACTTTATTGTTACTTGTATTCTTGACAATTTCCATTTTGATTGGAGTAAGATGATATCTCAGTGTAGTTTTAATTTGCATTTCTCTAATTGCTAGAGATGTTGCACGTTTTATCATATATTTGTTGACTGGTCATACTTCTTCTTCTGTTCAGTTCCTTTGCCCATTTATTGATTGGGTTATTCATTTTTTTGGTGTTAAGTGTTTTGAGTTCTTTTTATATCCTGAAGATTAATGCTCTATCTGAAGTGTAGGTGGGAAAGATTTTCTCCTGTTCTGTAGGCTCTCTCTTCATGTTACTGATATTTTCCTTTGCTGTGAAGAAGCTTTTTAGTTTGATACCATCCCATTTATTGATTCTTGATTTCACCTCTTGCCCTTTAGGAGTCTTGTTGCGGAATTCTGTTCTTAAGCCAACATGATAGAGATTTGGACCTGCTTTTTCTTCTATTAGGTGCTGAGTCTCTGGTCTAATGCCTGTGTCCTTGATCCACTTTGAGTTGAATTTTGTGTAGGGTGAGAGAATGGAGTTTAATTTCATTTTGCTATATATGGATTTCCAGTTTTTCAAGTACCATTTGTTGAAGAGGCTATCTTTGTCTATTATGAGATAACTCTTTTTATATGGGTTTGTCTCTGTGTCTTCTATTCTATACTATTGGTCTTCGTGTCTGTTTTTGTGCCAGTACCATCCATTTTTGTTACCATAGCTCTGCAGTATAATTTAAGGTCTAGTATTATGATGCTTCCTGCTTCACTTTTCTCACTGAGGATTGTTTTGGTTATTCTTGGCCTATTATTTTTCCAAATGAATTTCATGACTTTTTTCTATTTCGATGAAGAGCATCATCAGAACCTTGATAGGAATTGCATAAATCTGTATAGTGCTTTTGGTAATATGGCCATTTTGACAATGTTAATTCTACCTATCTAAGAACATGGGAGACCTTTCCGTTTTCTAAGGTCTTCTTAAATTTCTTTCTTTAGTGTTCTGTAGTTTTCATTGTAGAGGTCTTTTTCCTCTTTTGTTAGAGTGATTCCAAATTTTTTTTTTATTCTATTGTAAATAGGATAGTTTTCCTAATTTCTCTTTCAGTTGAGTCTAATATCAGTAATCTGATATATAGAAATAAATATATAGAAATAAATATATAGAAATACAATTTTGATTTATGGGTGTTAATTTTATATCCTACACTATGAATAATTCATTTAGGAGTTCTAAAAGTTTTTTGGTGGAGTTTTTTGAATATTCTAAGTAGAGAATCATGTATAGCTACTATTTGAGAGACAAATAGGAAAATAAAAGACAATTCAGAGAGGTATAAAGTAGTTTAAGATACATGTGCACATTTATCTTTTTACAAATTACTCATGTAGTGTCATTTAATATTAACCACTGATTATTAATTTTAAAAAACGCCCTTCAACAGATGAATGGATAAAGAAACTGTGGTATATACACAATGGAATATCGTTCAGCCATAAAGAATAATAATATTATGGCACTTGCAGATAAAAGGATAGAATTGGAGAATATCCTGCTAAGTGAAATAAGCCAAAAAACCAAAGGCCGAATGTTTTCCCTGATAAGTGGATGATGTTATATAATGCGGGTGGGAGAATGGGGGTTGAGAGAAGAATGGAGGAACTTAACATAGAGGGAAATGAGAGGGAGCAGGGTATGAAACATGGTAAAATAAGACAGACATCATTACCCTATGTACATGTATGATTACATGAATGGTATGAATCTATATCATGCATAACCATCGAAATGAAAAGATGTACTCCATTTGTGTACAGTGAATCAAAATGCAGTCTGTAAAAAATTAAAAAATAAATAAAAATAAATTTATTGGATGCATTATGTAACCATATTCTGAATTTTAAAACACAATGAAAAGTAATACATATTTGACTATATATGTCATCTATATCTAAATTCTCTATCTAAACGTCTAATTAGAACCCATAAGGTCAAAGATGAATGTTCACTTCTGACTGTGAATCCTGAAAATAATTGAGCTGAACTCTATAGTATCAATAAGCATTTATTATCTAGAAAGAATAACAAAGTTAAAGGGCTTGAATGAAAATCCATCCTCTAATTCAGAAATTATCAGGGTCAGCATAGAGTTGTGGGAACTGGAAAGAAGCTCAAAAGATAGATTAGGCCAAAAGACAAAGGGCTGAAATTCATATGTAAGATTCTTTTTCAGACTTATAGGAAATATGGAAGACTAATAATAGAAAAAAAAATAATAATCTGAAGTTCTAAATACCCTGTACTGATATTTTGCTGTTGTTAACACTTTTCTCCATTTATACAATCATTTGTTCTTCCTCTCTCTCATTCTCTGTGTGTGTGACTTTCTTCTGTAATATTTCAGAATAAGTCATTTGCATCCTGTTCTTTTACCTTAAATATGTTGAGTATTCTCTTACACAATCCAGTATAGTAGCAACTTCAATAAATTTAATGTTAATACTGTGGTTTTTATCTGACCTACTGTCATATTCTAGTTTTTCCTATTAGTTCTAGAATATCCTTTATGTCCTTTATTTTCTGTCTCATAGGTTCTATTTTTCTACGTTGAACTGGAACTAGGTACAGGATCCCAAAATTAGAAAACTGCTTCTTCTCCTGGATATTCCATAGGGAGAAACTCCCTTTCATGCCCATTTGTTCCCCACACCCTTATCAGAGTCAGCAGGGATCTGAAGCAAGTCATCTCTCTACTCAAGATCTCAGTGCTATTTGCTTCTTTCTCTCCCTGAACACCTCTCAGTATCTTGCCTTGGGAGTTCTTTTCAGAAATTGACATGAGTCATTCATGGTGCACTACAGAAAGACAGCAAAAACAAATTTTGAGTTAATGCTTTCTTAAATGTGTATTTGTTTCCTTAAAACTTTACTTCTACGTATGAATAGGGAAGATTTTATTTTCATTATTGAAGGATGGAATTATAGCAATAGGAAGTAGGGAATTATTTGGAGGAAATAAAAATATGTGTACATACATTATATTTTGATATATTTATATATTATATAGTACATATTTTTATATAAAAATATATTAAATTAATAAGATTTATAAAATATAAAAATATTTTTAAAGTATCAGATCCTAACTTTTTTAGGGTAACTTGTTCAGAAAAATTTAAAAAAGATGATTTGAATTTGGAAGAAGGCCCAAGACGGGCCCCTTTGCTTTCTTTCCCAAGTAAGAATGAATGTGATTTCTGCTCTATCTGACCCCCTTCCTCTAATCTTCATTTGATCTTCATATGGAAGATATCTAGATGTATCTTGCTTAGGTTTTGATACATATTTAGACAATATAACCTTCCATTTCTCATTTTATGGAATAATAAATTGATCCCTATATTATCTTTATGTTTTATAATAAATTATTGGACTACAAAGTATGTATATCCTCAGTGCCTCTAAAAGAATGGCTCTCTTGGGAGTAGTCCCTTGTAGCTCGTTATCGTTATCTTTTGGTGAGAGAGAAACCAAAGGAAATTCTCTTCCTGACAAAGCTGGCAAAGAGGAATGCCTAAGTGCAGGACTACATTCTTTAAGCCTGCTTAGCCACCTGGGCCTCTCATCAAGTTTCATCAAAGGTCTTTACATCACTACCATGTTTTATGCACTCTGAAGAAACAGAGGAAAAGGACTAAAAAGAAACAGAACAAACAAACAAAAAAGGCCTTGCAGCCCCAAAAGATGTTGAGCTATTTTTTTTTTTTCAAGTGCCAAGTAATCACTCAGCATATAACTGAAGATTTAAGGCCCCAGTAACTTGGTTAAAAGCAAAAAATGTAACCAGGAAGTTTTGAGGCAAAGCCACTGCTAGGAGAAATATTTATCCTAATATTGGAGGGCAGGGAAACATTGGATTCTCTTTTCTGCTGGTCCAAGTAAGGTCAGAGGAGATGGAAAATCGGATTTTTCCCCCTTTGGTTTTCCTTATATGAAAACATCTTTGCCGCTGGAGATGTTGGACAAGCATGGAGGGGGAGAAAGAATAACAAAAGAAGAAAGTCATTTGTCATGTTAGAGACAAAAATGCTATCTTTCTGCATAAATTTATGTGCAATAAATATATAGTGTGTGAGGGATAACATTGCAGAAACCCACACTGCTGAAACCACTGGAGACTCATTAGCAGATCTTTACAGTGGCGCAAGGCATTGTGGCACAAGAGGTCTGGCCTCTTACTCAGATTTGTGAAGAGACTGTGTTGAGTTTGTTCCTGATGCTTATTACAATTTGCCTTCACTTGAGACAAATAGAACAGTGTTGGAAAAACCTACTACCGTTCCTTTCTTCTGACTCTCTAACTGAAGTGTCAGAGAAGAGCAAAGCAATTTCAGGTCACCACTGCTTTCTCTGTAAACAAGTAGGTGGACAGGGAAGCTTGAATTCCAGCAGCACATCTGCCTGTCCATGGTGATTTTGCTGGGTCAGTGCTTATCCTTAACATAAAATTTAACAAGCAGTCGAACTGCTTATGTTGTTTTTTGAAATGTCTTTTATGACACACCAAACGGAGAGGAAAGAGAAGACCACAAAAGCTATCGAATTGCAGTTCATTCAATGAATATATAAATATGCGGAGTACAGGAAACAGGTGTACTGTGAAGTTTGGCTTCTATATTCAATAGGAGGAAAATTTGGGTTTTAGGTCAAATAATTTCAAACAAAAGTTCCACTGAAATCCAACAAATATATTTTTTTCAATCCAAGTATTTTTATTAGTAAACATGATACATGAACATTGTTGGAAAATAGAAAACAGATAAAAGTCTAAAAAGAATTTTTTATAATTCCATATTTGTTGATTAAATTTATATATTTCACAGTACTTTATACAAAGATAACGTTGTGGGGTGCAACTTAAAAACAGACTGATCACCACTGAGAAGTTCAAATTTGAGGGTCTTTATTAGCCAGCTGACTGACTGTCTCACACAACACCCCAAAAATGGCTATTGGAAGAATTGCACTGACTATAGGGTTACAGGGGTTTTTATACCATAAGTCAGTACATCAATCATAAGTGTCTGTTGTTATGATTCAAAACTACAAACTAACATGATGAGATCTAAAATCATAAGCAGAAGGGGAAGTGGGTCAAAATGACCCTAGCTGGGTACAAGTTAAAGAATGGGTACCAACATCTAGACAATCGTTCTCTGACAGGGTACATTGTCTAAGAAAAATAGAAACCAAAAAGAACAATTTTACATTATATAAGAATGCCATTTTGTGTTGCCAAACTTGCTCTGCTAAGCAACTGTTAATGGGTACAGAGGTGGGGCGTTCTCATGGGAGAAGTATTTTCTACATGACAGGGACTCTCAGGGTAAAAGGGAATCTGTTTAGTCATTGCCCATATATCCTGGCCTATAACGTTTCCATGGAGTCAAATATGTCAACCATCATAGATAATAGCAGTATACATTTAATATGTAATTAGATCTCCCCACTGCTAACTTAAAGTGTTTTGGTTGTTGAAGACTTTCTTTAACTTGTAATGTGAGGTTGCATTTTCCTAATTACATAAAATTATTACCATATTTGTGTATCCTTGATAGATAAACACACAATAAATAAATATCATCTATTTTATTGGGAAAGGCAATAGAGTGACAGAAAACAAGGTGGCATAAAGGGTTCAATATATTATTTGCTAATTTTTGTGGTGTATTTATTTCCAAGGGTAGGGAAACATTCTTTGCAATGTTATAAAACCAGATAACAGCTACCATGCTGTTCCAATTGGTTATAAATTAGCATGTTTTAAAAACTTGGGATAATGCTTTCTTCTCAACCACACCTCAAAAACAGGGAAGCAGTTAACTCTCAGTAACAGGGGTTTTGTTAAAAGGTATCTTTTGAAGTTAATCTTATGATTCTCATTTAATTGTTCTGGATGAGGCCTAGGCATCAATGGTTTTTAAAGCTCTCCAGGTGATTTTAAAGTGCAGCTTGAGAAACAATTGGTCAAATTCAGAAAAGCTAGTGACATGTGGGAAAAGCACACACTCAGAATATTCCAAATATAAAATCTGAGAAATTTAGAATATGTCACACTAACTGGAACCTGAAGCGTGACATGTTAAGGACTTTCCTAATTCCCCGTGTCAGTGGCAGAGCCTGGTTTACAATCCAATCTTTTGATTCTCATTGCTGCTGGAATGCGATATCACCTAAATGGCATATCCTGCACATAACTTATTTATCTTTCATTTAATGAAAACTATATTTTCTCACTTCAGATTATGTGCTATGGATTCGTTTACTAAAAATACGCTACATATTAAAATATTTTTCTTCTTTTTATCTTTTTAAATAGGATGAACTAGTTCCATTTTTTCCTTAATGTATACTTTTCCATTTTTTTTTAAATTTCAGAATATATAATTTACTACAAACAGTTCATCTGCAAAATGATCCCATACCCAATGCTTTATTTATTGGAAGAGGAATTCATTCTATAGATAGCCTGCAGTGCAGACTCAAGAAGTATTTTTGTTCCATTTTTCTTTTTATTTTCTCTCCCAGTGTTTCTTTCTCCTTCATGCTTCCACAGACTTTGGCATACATCTTGAATGCAAAATGAGACCATCCTTTAAACATTTTTATAGCAGTTGCGTAGGGGTGTGAAATTTGGGAAACAAGTCTTTTAAACATAGGTTGATTTAATAATATTGTAGATTTAAAATAAATTAAATTCAGGGAAACTATAATAATCTATGTTTTTCCACCCCAGGTTTACTGTCTATGCTATGCAAAGTGTAATTTGCTTCCAGAGTGACATCATAATATAAATAGCAGATGCTACCATTTTGCCATTATGCCTAGCTTACATTTTATTTCTATCATTGACTATTATTCATTCTAAAATAGTTATGAAACAAAATAAACACTGGATTGGGCACTATCCCCTGCCATCTCCATAATACATGCACCTGAAAAGATAATTCCATTGATCCATGGCCCCATGTGACTTATTTTTTTCTAGCTGTGATGATTGCTTGTACTAAGTGTTTTTTCTGTGTAGAGACAGTTTTGCTTTTGGATAGCAGTGTATAGTTTCAAGATCACTAACTAGAATGGAAACAGGTACCTAAAAAGGAGATGTTTACAGCAATAGGCCTATTAGTGGACATGGAAACTGAACTTTGACTTGGGCCTCATTGTCACAATTCACCTGAACTAGCCAGCAGAAACCAAAAAAAAAAAAAAAAAAAAAAACCACAAAAATCACAAAAATGTAGTCTGAAACACTGATGAAGTGAAAAGTATGAAATGTTTATAATCTTTAAGGATATTTTTGGTCTCTTAAAAGTTTTCAAACTAAGAATTTAAGAATTGGACAAAAAAAATTGATTTATTCATTCCTTCATTCCTACATTTCTTTCCCAGAAACTGCTAGTTATAGGTCATTTTTGTTTTGTAAATGACTGATAGTTTCGTCAGGCTGTTTAGGAAGCTTATCCATTCAACAGTATGGTTACTAGAGTAATGTGCTGTTCTATTAAGAGAGTCCCAAAGTCTGTTCCTAGCTGACTAATTCTCTGGACTGGGTCAATCAGTAATCTTTATATAACAGTTTCTGAGACTTAAAGAGAAGGATTCACTAATTCCCAATATTGTTACCAGCCCTGAAATATTTATTCCAACTTTAAGATAGAGAGTTGAAAATCATTTCTAAAAATCAGAATTAAGCTTACATTTGTTAAGATTTTACTATTATCCATTTACCCTAATAAGGACTTAACACATTATCTCACTTAATTTAAAATCAGGAAAATATAGAACACCCAGTGAAGGCAAATTTTTACCAGCTTTTGTAGTAAATTAGGAAATGAGAATTGTTCTGCAAACAATACACAATCTGATGACATGTCATTATAGAAGACAGATAATTATATGGAGGAAGACTAAAATAATCATTGTTCAAGTGAATTACATGTTTCAGTCATTACCAGATACAACAATATAAATAAAATTTTGTTACCACTGTCTGGCTAATATGAGAGAAGAGCTTTGTTTCGTAAAAAATGATCTGATGAATTCTGTGGCAGATTTTTCGTTAGTGATGTTTTGCATTTTGAGCTACACTGATAATTTGACAACTTTTAAATCAAATATGACTCCTTTCATGGATGTATCTTCTTTACCAAATATCTTTTCCAGCATATACCCCAAAAACTATAAAAAATAATGTTTATGTTTTATTTTGTAATCACATTGTAGTTCAGACATAATTTATAAAAGTGAGAAACATATATGCAGCTATCAGTTTTTATAATTCTTTAGAGTGAATTTATATGCACAATTTTGAAAAAAAAAGATTCATATATAGTATTGTAACTATCTATAGTACTTAAAACATTGAATGTTACAACTGAGATGCCATTGAATAGTCTGATCGAGCTTCCTCACTCACTGTTTAAAACCTTAATGATATCTCTTGACTACCTTCAAAATGAAGTCCAAATTTCTTGGCATTTCACTAAGATCTTCAGTGATCTTCCATTACCTCAAGCTCTTGCCAGTGCCCAGCTCACACACATTAGCCAATAAATCTCAGACTCAAGAGTATCAGCTTTGGGGCAAGGTTTTCATCTTCTGCTCTTGCTGCTGCTTTCCCTTTTTCTTGAAATACACAGTTTTCATTTGATTATATTTCATCTTTTGAAATTAAACTGAGACGTATTTTTCTTCACTGATGCCCAGCCCAGCATTTAGGATTAGTAAGGAGTACATGCCACTGTGTTAACCCTTACTTAATTCTAAGTTAACATACATGTATGAACAACCATGCACATATTTATGCAATGCATACTTTTAGTGGTAAAGAGAACTAATGACTTTGTTAGTAGTATCAGTTCTACTTACTCTACACACACACACGCACACACACACACACACACACACCCCGCAGCTTAAGTAGGCTGTATGCTTAAGTAAATTGCCACTCTCACACACATATTTATACACAATTTTGTGCATTTTTATCTTCATGACTCTCTTCTGTTTGTCTGCTATGCAAATTCGGTGGTCACATTTTTATCCATTTTGAACATGTGCAAGTACTTACCTGTAGCTTAAAAACACTGCTTGAGCTACTATAGAGGAGGGGAGAAAGGATGACCAGACTTAGGAAATACCCCTTAGCCACGCAGATGACTCTGACACTTTAGACATAAGATCTTAAGCCCTCATCTTCCTCCTCACTGGTTTTACAATGAATTATGTACTATTTTGAATTTTTAATCCTCAAATAATTCTATGAATATCCTCTAAAATATTCTGGGCATTTCAGAAATGAAAAAGCCACCGTTTTTCAATTCGTATAGAATTTCTGATCACATGTGATTCTGATACTCAAGAATAATCTATTCAAATAAAAGCATATTTATCAATACATCTGAAGTAATACTAATCCTGGGATTATAGATTTTAATAAGGCCCATTAATATAATTGGTTTTAGCATTTGTTCAATAGCTACCATGTATACTAGCTACCTAAGTAGTTTTCTTATCTGTCATCTCATTTAATAATATTTAATATGCTATTTGACTATTATTACTATTACTGACATTATTAAAACATAATATTTTAAAAGTATATAGATATAACAATATACGATATTCCTCTAAGGATGCAATGTTAAGACTTTAATATAACACATTAGAAACTGAGTGTCAGAGAGCTAACATGTCTGCTTGATCTCCAATGGTGAGTAACAGAGTCAGAATTCAAACTCTGGTCCCAAATTTCCATTAAACTTGCATACTTCCTGCCCATATTGAGCAGGTTGGTGAGCATCACTGCCCTCCAGAGTCTATTGAATTACATCCAGGTAACTTAATCATTGTATAATGGGATGAGGAACTTTGATTCAGATTCTTTTCCAAAGGAAAATAATAAGTAATTTCAAATAAAATTAAATATGAACATTAAACTTTTTTGCAAATACCTTATTAAATGTAAATTTTGCTGAATTATAACTAGATAACTTGAGAGAGAAATGAGTCATTTGTAAAATGTTGATCATAAGAATATTTTAAAAAGAAACTGCTTTTCTTTTTCTTTTTTTTTTTCAACTTGAAATTCCCCTTCAATTGATTCATAAATCAATTAATTACCATTGAAAGACCTGAGGGCAGCAGGAAATCGGGTCCAAATTAAAAAGAAAAAGAAGGCAATTTGTTTTAAGTCTGAAAGTTTAATGTTCAATCGAAGTTTAATCAGAAGTGACCCATTGTTAGAAAAGGAGAACATCAATGTCTTTTTAATTCACTGTCATTAAATGAGGAGACTTGGGAAAATCGAGATAACTGATTATTCTCAAATGAAAATTACAGAAAGATGCTATCCGAAGTCAACTAAAAGCATATTTTCTTTCTTTATATTTTAATTCACAGAGGAAATAGTCTTTTCTGTTGGAGGTTGGTTTGCTCTTCCAAGTGGAGCTACATAGAGTCCTTAGAGATGAATGTAACCACACATGCTTTATCCATTGGGACTAAGATAGCAGCTCATTTCTTTAATACCTATTCAGTGAAGTGGGATTTTTGTTTAGTGAATTGCAGAATTAATTTGGTGTCTTTATTGATTTCCAAACAAGTAAATGGAATGAATGATTAAAATGAATGCATTTAGCCAAAGGAAAACATTGCCCCAAACTCACGATATTCAAAAAATCATTCTTAGTCCTTAAAATTAAATCTACCTGTAGTCCCTGGAATACATAGGGAAATAAAGACTTTCATTTAGCCTTTAGTCAGTAGTAGCTAGAATAGAAATACATAATTTTCCCAGGGATATCTGACAGCATTAATATGAAATCATTCATAGGTTGCTAAATGAAATACCAGTGGGGTGGACTCCATGTGAAAGGAAAGGAGGGTTAAGAGGGATTTCAGTAACCAGTCATTTCCAGAATTGTTTCTCCCTGAATCCCCCACAGTTAATACTGAATACACTGAACTTAGTGTTTGTCAAAAAATTTTAAGATGATAATAATAATACTATGAATGGTAAAATTTCTGATAGACTACTGTTTCAGTTTTAATTTCCCTGGATGTTTTCACCCAGATTATGTGAAAGGAGGTCAATCCTATAAAGTTAATGTCTTCCTATTTCTAGCCAAAGGACTTTGAAAAGCTAAATATGTCTTCCAGGATTTGAATAATGCATTTGTTTCTTTTTAAACTGATGTTTAGATTCTTTTGCCGTTAACTTTAAGACCTTCAAATCCCTCAATTTTTTCACAGTTGATTAAGTACAGCCCTGAGAAAAGCACTGCCTGGCTGTTCTATAGAAAGCTTTTCAGGAGGCTAACAGGCTCTGACCTCAGAGAAATGCTGCAGTTAAATTGACTTGAGACCTTACCAGAGACCAGATTGTACAAAAGACCACAATAAGTTTGGAGTCTTCATTATTGAGGAAACATCTGTCCCCCATATGATCTGAGAATAAGTTTTTCTTTTTCTACCTTGCAACTTATTTGTGTCACTTCTACATTCTAAGGGATACATAAAGTGCTAATCGTGTTACTGTGACATTGTGACTGGTGCCTCTAACCTATGTGTAACCAATATCCAGCAGTAGAGTTGAACCAGTTATTATAAAATGCATTAGCAGAACTGGTAAATAACTGCTGCTCGAGCCCGATAGGCCTTTCCCTCATCCACAGTGAATCCTCCAGGATCTTCCAAGATCCTCCAGAAAACCAGCTGATTGGTGGTTAAATAATTCTAGAATCATCTATAGGTGTATCTGATATTTAGGAGAACATTTTTCACCTGCCCCCGAAAGAAGGCAAGTTGAAGAGAAGAGTAGTCACCTAACAATTTAATGACTTGCAGTTATGGGAGTACCTCCTTTACTCCACAACCATTGAAACTTCATGTGAAAATGGAGATAGAATTGTTATTGCTTAACTCAGCCATTACTGTAAGGGTCTGCAATATTTTGAGGAATTTTAGTTTCATATATTCTGTTTTTAAAACTGAAATATGATAAAATACTGAATGGATTTAAAGTTACTGAAAAAGAGATAAGTTTCAAGGCTAAGATAAAATAAGAACAAGAAAAGATTTTTAAATGACAACATTATACAGTTGTGATTTTTATTCATATGTGAAAATTATATGAAGTGAACATAGATTTCATTTTTTCTCACCTGCCATCATTCTTGAAAGCATGTAAGTAAATACTTACTGTATTATGATTTATATGCTGCATATTATAGACAATGTATTTTATAAAGGTTAGGAACACAGATACTGCCTGGGTTCATTCTCCACATTTAATGCTTTGGTAAGATAAACTCAGTGTGCCTCAATTTCTTTATTTATAGAATGGGTATAATAATATTTACTTTATTAAGCATTTTATACAGGTTGAGCAAATATTTGCAGTGTTTTATTAGTATTAGATAATACTCACAATGCATAAAGTATGTTTTGTCTATAGATATTTCTTTACTTCGTGCAATATCTATAAACAGGTATAAGCCTGTCACACAATAGTTACTCTCAAGTGGCATATAATACCCCTACCTTCCCCGCAACATTCTACTTACACAAAATTGGCAAGCAGAATCTCTGAAACAATCAAAACAATTAATACTTATTTTAAAATGGTACTTGGCTTAAATATGTTTATAAACTCTACTTAAATTACAAGATGTCTTTCACAACGGATTATATTTAAATGTTGGGAGAGCTATGACCTCCTGCTAAGTAGTATTTAGCATATATATTGAAAACTCTGTTAAGTCTCCTACCAATCAGAAAGTCTATATTATCTTGATATTTTGCCATGTAGCTAAGTGTTTTTGTTAAGTGTTTTGTTTGTTTTTCATGTTTTGGAGTCATGAAATTGCCTACTCACCTTCTAAAGCCATCTCCTCTTGAAGGCGTAGAATTGTGTATTTGGATGTAGGGTTGTAAGTGTAAGGACCTCCATATGACTCCAGTGACTGAGGTTGAAGTTTCAGTCTTGATGCAAGGTAGGCAATCATGGAAAAATTGAATAAATTCACCAAAAAGAAAATTTTAATCTCTAAAACTGATAAGATGCAAGATACTAAAGGATTTAAAAGTGCTTCTCAGATTTTCATCTTTCAGGAAAATTGAAATGAATTATAAAATGAGAATGCTCAGTTTGACCTAAAGTACCAAATCTAAATTTATCATGTAAAGGCATTAAGACAAAACAAATAAAAAACAAAGACTGATATCTACTTTCAACTTCTTTATAAGAGAAAAATATTTTAATATCAAAAGACAGTTGAAAACAAGTTCAGGTAAAAGGGCAGTTCTTCAATTTAATATATTTAGTTTTATGAAAAAAACATTAATTTTCTGTATTACTAATTTTTTTCTTGTTTTTTCTTGGACTGGACTACAACACTACTTTTTTCAACTAGCATTTGAGTTAAATAAGAGTGAGTGAGTCCTACACTTGAATAAAAACTGAACTGATGTAGCAGTAAATGTAGTTTGTTAAGCAAACACCAACATCCTTCTCAGCCTGTTACTTTCCTTTGAAAATTGGGGAAAATAATACCTTGCTGTTAGAGTTATTTGGACTGACAGTTCTAGATATGATTTTAAAACTTTTACATGCATTAGCACATTAAATTTTTATGCTGATTTCATAGGAGGTAAAATTATTATATTAATTCTAAAGATGAGAGAACTGAGGTACAGAAAATTTAAGTAACTTGCCACACCAAATATTCAATATGTATTGCTAAACATTCAATTATATTCATTAGTACTATATATTTGTTATTTATTATAGTATATAATATATAGTATTTTATATCATTATTCATTTTTCATGGAAGGATTGTTGTATATTTATCATAGATAAATATGATAAGTTGTACATTGATTGCTTAAATAATAATATCTCATTATAAACAAATATAAATTTAAAACAATTATTTGATAAAGCATATTTTTAAGTATCAT
Source organism: Sciurus carolinensis (assembly GCF_902686445.1). NCBI lineage: Eukaryota > Metazoa > Chordata > Mammalia > Rodentia > Sciuridae > Sciurus > Sciurus carolinensis. The sequence goes on from NC_062221.1 coordinate 46,256,791, forward strand.
CTTTATTCAATATTTGTGAATTTATTCATGTTCATTAATATTTATGTATTTATTTATTCATGTTATTTTACTATTGCTATTGTTATTAAAACATTTAGTGCTGATATGGTGTTATAATCTCTATATTTTATATTATTCTAAATGCAAATATGAGTTCTCTATAACAGTATTTAAAATTATTACTTATAGCAACAACCACATTGTCTATTTTTTTCCCATTCATTTCCCCATTTTTGGATGAGGCAATAAGAGACAGGTAGACAAATTTTCATGCTGTAACAGAGTATAGGAACCCTGAAAATATGAATATGGGAGTTTTTATGCACATTACCTTCTCCCTTCCTAAGAGAAGGAAATGAACAATTTCCTAAGGTAGGTAAATTCTCCTTAGTAAAGAAGGAAACGTTCTGAAGTTCTTACCCTCTGGAATGTAGTGTAAATTGTGCACATTATGTAGGGGATGGAATGCTGGGTTCCAGGGTTCTGGATCTTAGCCCTTTGAAATGGAAACATACCTCCAGGGAGGTAAATCTCTCTCTGGGTTTCTATCACTATTCAGTCATCATTTAAATCCAAGGCTTATCCTTTAATCCAGGTTCCAATAAAGTTTCCTCAGAAAATCCTTACCATGCAGAATATATATAAGTATTCACTACCTGACAGTGCAGTACATATTAAGCGCTCAGTAAGTGATAGCTACATAATCACTATTTTTAAGCTCATTTTTCTCAATAGAAGCTTCTTGATGGTGCTTTGTGGTTCTTACCATTGATGATAGATGCCAAACCTTTAAGCCTTTTATTTTAATTTGCAGTCTCAAGAGAATTAATGACTGTATTGTGTATGAATACATTAATTTTTATAGATGCTTGAAAATTTTTGATACCATATTAATACTCATTGAAATTAAGAAAATGTTACTTCTTTGGCCTGTATATTTCCTTTGCTCCCCCTTCCTGTGGATACTAAGCAAGATTTCATTGATTTCATTAGTAAAAAGTCATTTAAATTTAATACTCATTTAGCTTAGTCTTGGAAAATATCAAGAAAACCTTGAAGGAGCTTCAATACTTTGTCTCCACCTCTGATTATTCTGCAGAGTCAGCCTGACAATCACTCAATGACTAATGTGAAGAACTTTATCATGGATCTTTAAACCTTAAAAAGAACTTTGTTGTATCTAGCTTTACATACATACTTGAGCACTTCTTATTTTATTTTTCTTGTGATTTCTATAATGTCATCAGTATTATCTAGTACTGATTGCCAATCTGGCTTCTTTTGGACATTAGAGATTCATAGGTCGTGAAATCTGAGTAGCATCAAATTAAAGTTGAAGATTCAGATTCCACCAGTGACTAGCAGAATCTAGAAAGATAATCTCTGAATCTCAGTTTGTTCACCTAGAAAATGAAATTTGCTAACAATACTTTACTAATCCTAAATAGTTGTTACTATTGAAAAATAAGTATTAAAGGAACATGGAAGCTTTAAAACAGTGCACACATTCACAAGAGATTATAGGATTAACAGAATAAGAACCAAGATTTCAGTTATCTTAAATAGTTGATAGGAGAGAAGAAAAAAATTATCAGTATTAGGAATAAAACTGGAGATGCAAACTATATCTTATGAAAAGAGTAGTAAGGGGATATTAAGAAAAATTTTATAACAAAATATAACATATTGGGCCATTTATTTTAAATATTAAGGGGAAAAAATATTGTTGACATGATAACCCCATAGAAAGGTTATTTTCCTTTGAGATATAATTTATACACAATGGAATGCACAAATCTTAAATTAAATATGCTTTCATATTGTATACCCATATGACCACCATTCAAATCTAGAATTTTTAAAAATAATTATACATATTCCATAACTACTTGCAGCAGTTTTTATTTGTATTTTACCTCCATGTATTTTAGAAATTTAGAAGCCTTCTATTTTAGAGCTATTCCCAAAAAGAAAAGCAAGAAAATGTCTGAGTTGGAATTGAAATCTTGCACTCTACTGTTGGAAAGAACTTTCCCAAGCTTTAGCCCATTGAAGGCGTGGGATTGTAGAGGTGGTACCAAGAAGCTACACCCTGAAACCTATGTATGTGTCCTGGTTTGTAAAAAGGCTCTAAGTAGATGAAATAAGATTAGGGATCTTAAGATAAGATTATCTTGGATTACCTGGATGGGTCCCTATCCAATGACAACTGTCCTGTTAGAACACGGACAACGGAGAAGGACACATGGCCACCAAGGCAGAGGGTTGAGTTACCAGAATCTAGAAGGGCCAGAATGGTGTGTTCCCTAAAGTCTCAGGGGATGAATGCAGGGGTGTGGGGCCCTTGGTGGTAGGTGGACAGCAAAGATACTGCAGTCAGTCAAGGAGTGATTGCAGAAAAAGGCTGCTCACGTGTAGTTCTGGTGGAGTTTTTTGTTTGTTTGTTTGTTTGTTTGTTTGTTTGTTTTTTTGAGGCATAAAGTAAAGAATATCATAGCTTTAAAGAATCTTCAGTAATAAATAGTAAAAAACCCACAATGAATATTAACATTATTTTCTTTTTTGCCTCATGTGAAAACATGCTACATTGGTCATTTGCACAGTAGGCACCCCAAATTGATTACTTCTCCCTCTTCTTCTGATGAAGCAAGAATATAAAAATTACAATAGAGTTCTCAAGAAAGTTTCCAGGGTAGGATTTGGAAGCCATGAATTATCCCTTTAGGATTCATTTATAGAGCTAATAATAACTATTCACTGAGTTAATGTTATGAGATTTTAGAAGTTGTGGAGCTGATAAATAGAACTTTTGACATATTCTCCATCAGTTTTTATGGTATTATGGGTTCACTTTTCCAGAGTGTCCCCTCATCTGCCTGATCTTTATGCCTGGTCCACTCTTCAATTTGTAAAAGCAGCACAAATATGGCAACATTAAAACATACCAGGCAGTTTGGTTTTAATATTTATGAAATAATAAATACTTATTAACAAACCATAATGGTTTGATGACATCTACTCAATCTTAATTATTTACCATTAAAGTATTAACCTAAAAGCATTTATTAGAAAATGTTTGATCTGTGAAACATTGGACTCTGTGAGTACTTGGTTTTCTTTGTAGTGTTCCCTGAGCTTTCCCAACATCTCATCTGTCTAGAAAGTGTAATGTTAAAAAAATAATAATAACAATATGTGATGTGTGTAATGGGTAAGATAAGTACACACACAATGATTAAGAGATGAAAGAAGGCAATAAATATAAGGTAGATTAGTTTGAAGGAAGTCTAAAATATGAACACTGTAATATTGAAATATTACTTGAATATGACTTGAAATATTTGGTTAGCATATGGCACTCTAAGACCAAAAATACATATGGGTTAATGAGAATGGTTCCCATTTTAAGGCTTGTATTTGTTATCCCCATCTCAAGTTACTTTAAAAGAAATGGCAAAATGTTTTAGAAATACATAAACAAACCAACACACACACACACACACACAGCCAGATTTTAGTAGTGACTTTACTACAACTGTTTTGTGACTTTGTAAAATCATTCAATCATTTGAATACTCCATGCTTTACTGTGTATATTCAGGCTGAATTAAAAGTTTTAATGTCTTCTCTAGGTCTGAAATTAGGATATTAAATCAATATAAATAGAACTGTAAAGGTACTTTGACTATTTTCCATAAAGCCTATAGTATGGAGTTTCTTAGAACCTGAAAAAAATAATTGAAATATAAAAATGATTGCGTTCAGAAAATAATGTGCTAATATTGTTCCACATTTGACCCTTGGATGGTTACACTTCTATTTAAATTCCACATTATCACAGTTCTTTTTTTTTTTTTTCTTTTTTACTTTGAATAGTGATGAGAATGTTATGTTTCAAAAATTATGACTGTAATTACCTTTCCCCTCAGTCCAGCACATTATGAATGTCAGTGCCATTCAAAAGCTGCAAGTGCTTTAATTTCACATATTAAATTTAAGTATTGATGTGTATGTTCTCTGATTTCAGAGAGAAGAATATTGCAATGAGGGACATACACTTGGGGCTTTTTGGATAACAATTTTATTTAGTCTAAGCAGGGAGTCTTTGATTATATCCTTTAAATTGTACCTAGTGCTTATGCTGCTTATGGAGAATAGACGAAGGCTTTAAGGAAATTAGAACAGAAGGTGGGGAAATCATCCCTAACTAAACACACAGAGAATCATGGTCTATGAAGAACATGATCAGTGAGGAGGGGGCATGGTGTGGAGATGCAAGGGTGAGCTTTGGAGGATAAACCTGAGTTGAATACTGGCTCTGGTACTGATTTATGGTATGATCTTGGCCAAATGCCTGAAACACATTCATTCTCATTTGTAAAAGGAGGGTGATAATAGCCCCTACCTCACAAGTATGCGTGTAGATTAAATTAGGTGATGCAGGTGGATCATGTGACCTAGACCTGGGATATGAAAGCAATATGATTCCAAGATGCACTTACTGAGTGCCAACCAAAGAGTTGGCATGTTTAGCATGGTTTTGCCTAGTGCCATCTCCACTCAGCCCATATGAACCAAAAATGTTAAGTGATCATTTCTGAAAAGTATGCAAAAGAATTTAATTTTTTTTTGTGCTGGTGAATTGATGTCTACTCAGCTCAACTGAGGCTAAAACTTAATTAAACATAACCTTCAAATTTTTCCTTTCTCTCCTTCTGTGTATGTACTAACACTGTCTTCTGCTGTATCTAAATCCTACCCTCACTTTAATATCTTTGTCTTCATTAATAATATACTTACAATTCTGTTTCCTAGGTCACGTTTATTGAGCTTTGATTTTCTTTCCTTTAAGTTCATTGTCTATGAATTCCCTTAAATCTTCCTTCTTTTAAAAAAATCTCTACTTGTCTTTTGGGTACTTTCTATCACATTGAAAATATATCTGTGTCAATTCTATCTAAAATACAATGAATACACTTTTCCTCAATTCTTTAGTAACTCTTTTTATTTAGCTAATAATGATCCATTTTCCTAACCTCTCAAGATGATCTATTTTTCTGGAGAGTGATGTGATTTGGCATTGATGTCTGACATCATCTCACATTTTGTCCTCAACTAATTGCCTTCTGTCTCCTTCACTTAGAACTCCATGGAGACCTCTCTGACAAGAGTCACCAGTGATTGCTGAAATGCCACCTCCAACACATATTTTTCTTCCTCATCTTACTTTACTTCCATTACTGTATCAGTTTTTCATTCAGAGACATTATCTACTTCTCTACCTCCTGTGAAATCATGCCTGCATGTCCTCCATACACTTTTGTGATGATTCCATTCATAACATCTTCAATGAGTTATGCTTTATCCTCCTACCTCTTCAACATTGGTGCTATTCAAAGGTTTTTTTTTTTTTATTACTCAGAGTCTGTTCTACACTGTGGTACATTTTAACATATTTCTAAAATTATCTTTATATCTCAAATCCAGAATTTGGTTTGAACTTCAGGCCAATATTGTTATTCACTTTGAGATGACTTATTTTGGAATGTCTTACAAATATCTCACCTTCAATATTTTCTGCCCCAACCCCTCAGGTGTTTCTATAATTTCTAAGTTAACAAATTTCTATCTACTCATACTTGCAATCTAGAAATACTTGCAATTTTGACTTATTTTTAAGATTCTTGCATCCAATTATTTGCCAATATTGCTAATTTCAGTTCTTTAACATTTACCAAACTCATTTCCTCATCTCTTTCTCTAATATCACTCCTGGGTTTTAGTCTCTCATTTTTTTCTCACTATATTACTAAAATATCCTTCAGTCTAAATATTTTGTTTCCCAGCATAGCTCTTAAATTCATCTATAATGTATACATTAGTATATGCTGTTCTCAATGCAACCTGAAAATATCACCTACTTCATTCAACACTTTGCCCCAAATTTCTGTCACCTGCTGCAATAGTTTCAAACTTTAAGAGTTGTACATCTTAAAAGCAAATTTTCACATAGAATGCAATATACAAAGACTTTTTTTTAGTAATTGAAATTTCATAACTATAATTCTTGGTTACATAGAAAAGTAATTCTTGACCAGTGTGATAAATATCAAGCACATTCATCATTAGAGTCGTCCTGTCCTCCTTGCAGAACATTTTTGTATGATTGCTTTGTTTGCTTGATCTTGAGGATAAAGGAAAATAATGTGAAGAAGTCTGGGAAACAGATGAGGAAAGAACATTCTAGGCAGAATAAAAATAGTATAAATAAAGGAACCGAGATATTAAAAGGAAGGGTAGATTTGGTGAATGCCCTGTTGTAGCAGAAGCAGAAACAATATAAAAATGGTACCAATGAGTTTTGGGGAAAGAAATAATTAAAGACTAAAGAAGAAAAATAATGTTGGGACTTGGTTGTGAAATGACATACTAATGAATTTGGTGTTCCATGTCTAGATAACAGGAAGCACAGTTGGCTGGAAGTTATAAGTAACTGGGTTATGACCAGAAAGAAGAACTTGTCGAGAATTGTCCAGCCATAGTATAATTCTGTTGTTCCAATGGTAAAGGAAATTGGAATCAAGAATGACATAGATTTTCATATTTGGGAAAATGTATATGCTATCATATGAGATAAGAAAGGAAGGCCATAATGAAGGAACACATGATCATAGTTTGGAACATTATAAATTGATGTGTCTGAGGGGTCTTAAAGATAAGCAGAAATGATAAACTGAGAATAGGAATCAAGCATAGAGATAAAGACATGGAAGTTATCAATCTGAAGTTGATACTTGAAGCCAGACAAATAGAGAATTCCACTCAGGGAGTTTATGTAAAGGAAATGATTGAAGTAATACTAACTAAGGACAACATAAAGACTCCAAAGCACAAAGAAAATCCAATTATAGGCAGATAGTAATATGCAAATGAAGAACCAAGAAAGTCAAATCATAGAGTTCAGGCAAGAGATTTGGTAAATATTGGTAATTTGTTACAGAAAGGAGACATAATTAGGGGCTGTCGGAGGCAAATGGAATTTTTTCCCACATCTCAGAAAAGCTTTTATTGTCAATATCCATTCTTCTGCACTATGATTTCCAAGTGGCATTCAGTTTGTATTTGCTCAAGAACTGTTTAATTTCTGCCCATCAGGAATTATTCTAAACAAAACCACTTTCTTCAAGGTTAATATTGCTTTACTTCCCTTTCTCTTATCTGTGGATATAAAACATTATTTAAATAGTCATTGTCTACAGTTAATATAATAGCAGTAGAAAATTTTCAGAGTTTATTTTCTTCTCTTAAATCATTCCATTATTTTTGTTAGGCTATATAAATACTTATTTATTAAACAGAATTGTTATGTTCACGTGTGCATGAAATAGTGATTTTGTTTTATTATTTTGAAAAAAAGTAATGTCTGATATTTTATATGTTCAGATCCAACATCATAAGATTAAGGACTATGTTTTACATTAAGTACATTAACTGGCAGATAAGTGTTAAATGAGAATTTTTTAAAATGATTATATAGTGATGTATTGAAAACAAAGAATAGTCTATGAAGAGATAGGTAAAGGAGCAAGAGAAATAAAGGAACTGCATTAGAGAATAAGGAACATATTTATAATTTAAATTAATAGGTTTTGCCACTGAATAATTGAAAGTTCAATAAAAATAGCATTAATTATAACTCCCAGTTTACATCCTTGTGGGATTATTCAATTTGAGACTGGCTGATATTTTACCTTTGCAATATTTATGAAGTGTTATTTTTCTAAGTAATCTAGTAAGATAAAAATACTTCAAGAAGTTCATTTAAAACTACTTGTGTGGCAAAGTTTTAAGGACCTCTAAGATGAATTATAGAGTGAAAATGAATGCAACAAATTATCCATATTATGCATGCACTAAAATAGATTCAAAATGATCTCTCTTTAGAGAAATAAATATATCTAAATGCAAGTTGCTTACTGTTCATAAGATCATGAATCCCTCTAGTTCAGTCATTCCACTGCAATCAGAAACCCTCTGTATGTCCTTGGCAAGCTAATAATGCTTGCATTGCCATCAATTGCCACCTCTATCATTATTAGCACATCAATAATGCCACCAATATGGTGTCTCTGTGTGCCAGGCTTTGAAGAATTTACACATATCTGAACTATATATACTTTCCAAGTTTCTTAGATGAGGTAACTTTTCTTTTGGAGAATCAAACATCCAGCTTATTAAATGGAAAAACTAACCTTTTATACAATGTCTAGGTTGACTATCCCAAATATCTCTAAAAGCCTGTTGATAAGCAAAGTTAAGTTTATTAGGCCTATTGCCTATTGAAGACTATGACCTGATAATTTGTTTGGCCTACTGTAACTAAGTTCCACAAACAGGGTAACTTAATAGAAATTCATTGTCTTATTGTTGTAGCTGTTGTCAGGTTGGATTCCTTCCAAGAAATGTGAGAGAGAATCTATTCTATGGCTTCTGCATGGATTCTGGGATTTTTCTTTCAACATCTTTGGTGTTCCTTGTTATGTAGACACATGATCCCAGTCTCTGACTTTGTATACACATTGCATTCTCTCTGTGTGTAATTCTGTCCCCAAATGTCTACCTTTTTAAAAGATGCAAGTCATATTGAATTAGGGACAAATACTACTCTTATGTGACCTGCTGTACCTTAACTAGTTATAGTTATATCTGCCCTGACCTATTTCTAAATATAGTCACATTCTGAGTAGGACCTTACTACATAAATTTTAAGGGAAGCAATTCAGCCCATTTTACTGTGTCTTAGCAGGCTTTCTGATGAGGAAATTAGGAAAGAATATGTATTAAATGTTAGGAATGGGTCATGTGAATTTTATGGCAAGACTTACAAAGTGAAGTACTGGTTGGGACTGAGCAAATGTTCAGACAATTTTGTTTTAGATTAGTGGGCAAATGAAAAGAGGAACACTAAACATGGTTTTGTTAAATAAACTGTTAGTCCTGATAGATACTAACACTATTTGGCTGATTCACGGTCTTATTTAAAATTGGAATATGCTGGAGGTTAATTTTGCCTGATTTCAGTGTTTTTCTAAATAGGGAGTAAAGTGTACATCTTGTCACAGAATTTTTTAATACTTAAGAACTTGAGATTCAGTTATTTTAGTCCTCATCTGTATAACGTCAGAGCTTGTCAACTACATAATTCTAACTTCCCCACTATCAATTGGTATATCCCAAAATAATTTGTTCTGCTGGTGGATAGCTCCAATGAACAGCTTAGTAAAATTTAGCTTAAGTTTGTTACTCTGCAGTAATTACTGGTGTAGATCACTTTGAATCTTTCTTTTCCATGATTGTCTCCAGAAAGATTATTGGTTCATCTGTCTGTAAACCTGTTTTCTATCTATCTACATTTATCCTGTCCCACTATTCTGCTTTCTAGCCAAATAATTTAGTTCCTTCAGGTTTTTAAGTAAAATCTATTATTGCAAATAATAATAATTTTATAGGATGATGATTATGTTGATATTTCCAATAGCATTGATTTTGGTAGTAAGATCATCAGCATTCTTTATCTTTGTTGCATCCTAAAACCTGGTTACACACGGAAGCACAAAATGAATTAGAGTATCTCTGATTCATTTCCACCATCTTTACACTAAGATTCTGACACTATGTGTTACCATTTTAATGGCAACATAAATAACCATATAGGATTTCTACCCAAAATATATCTTCCTATTGTTTTGGAAGTTAGTGAAAATATTTGAAATATTGTATATACTTTGCCTAACATTTTATGGGTGATCATGGTTATTCAAATGATTTTGTTCCATCAGCCTTAAAACAGAATTTAAAACAGAATTTCCAATGGGGTTTTTTAAATCAAGGTGGATACATGTAAGTCTGCATTTGGGGAAAAAGGGTGGCAGAATTTTAAGATTAATCTCTTTTGTTAAGAAAACATTATTTTGTAAATACAAATAATGTCAAGGTTTATAGAATTCTACTTGTTTTAATTTAAAAGTATTTCATGATGGATAATTAGATCAGTACAATGAAGTTCAACAATCAACAGGAACCTTAAAGCAATTTAGAGCCCCTTTGAATCTTTAAAGAAAATCTAATAAGCACTTGAAAAACAAAATCAATGGTGAGTTTTAAATGTTTCCTTTTTGATTTGCCACAGGGTCCAAGTTTTCTCTCTGAGGCTGTTTTTCCTAAACATGAAACAAAAATTGAAGAAATGGATCCTTTTTTCAACCTTCATGAAACCATAAGCAAGGTAGGGGAAGAGTGCATTCATGAGCTCATACATGGAATGGAAAGGTTTTGTTATATCTTTTATTCTTGTTGTTGTTGGTTGATGCAAGAAAGGAAAATAATCATGAGAAAATTTGTAAAGCATGCTTAAAAGATTTTAATATATCCTATTGTTTTTCTAAGGAGTAAAGTTGTTAAGCAAGTATTCAGAAAAAATAAATTTTCATTCAAGATTCTACAAACCTATAACTGGTGATTTGTATTGAAATATGTCCTGAATAGAACAATTAACTTTTCCCTTATAATATTAAGATAGTTTTGTGTTATATTCTTAAAGCATTTCTTCACTTTAGACATTTAGGTACAATAGAAAATAGGTCTTTGAATTTCTCTGTCCAAAATTTTCTTTCAATATTCAAGATGTTTGTTTGTGGTACTTTTTAGTTGCACTAAGAAGTGATTCTTTTTATGAAGGAAGAAGTTAGACTGCTTTTACAATAAGACTTGTTTTTACTCTATGGTGGGTTTACTTATATTTTTATTGTATTTCTTAGCCATAAGTTTATCAAGAAGAAAATTAAATTTAACAGTATGAAATAAATAAATTTAATGTTTCTGATATCACATGATATCATACAAATTTTTACATTTGCCAGTTATTTATCTAAACTGTCAAAATCTACCTTTGGGGTATAGATTTTATAGAGAATATTGGCATTTTGGTACTTTAAAAATAATCCATATTTATATGTGCTTACTTGAAAGATTTAATCATCTTTAAATCTTAGTGAAATTTTACAGGGTTGTTTTTCTGCTTCAAAAAGAGGAAGTGTGACAAAATGAACTGAGCCCCAGCAGTGGTGAGGGAGTGAGCTCAGAAGAGAGACCAGAATCTAAGTCTATCTCTGACGTTTAAGAGCTAGGAGAATTTATTTTATTTCTAAACCTTTAAAATAAGAGAAGTTTGAATTATATTTTACTTAAAATTCTTCTAAGCTCAAAATATCTGAATTTTAACTAAATATTTTATCATAGTTTCCTTTCCAGTATATTCCAGTTCCTTATTTTAATTTTTCATATCTCTATTTGATTTTGTATTATTATTTGGATATATAAGGATAGAAGTGAACTCAACTACTTCCTTAGGATCCACAATCTTAGCTGTAATCATAATACTTTGAAATTATAGATTTGTGTGTGTACCTACATATTATTACAGACAAATATATGAATGAATATGAATGTGTTTATTATTTGAATAAACATATACATATATTTGGGTGAATACATACATATATTTTGGGAAAAATGTATATATTCAAATATTCTGACTACTTAGAGCATACATTTACCCGCTTATTTTTAAGCAAAGAATTCAAGGATTTAAAGTAATAGACTAACATTTTCTCCATTTTCCCTGCTTTTCTGATGATCAGAAATGTCAAGGAATTTTATGGAAGGGGTGATTTGAGCCCATTATTAACATTAGATATAATGAGATGATAGTATCCAGCAAGTGAAATCCTTAACCAGAGAAAATGTTAGATATTTGATTTTAGAGGTATGCTAATTTTCAGTAAGTGAGATCTTAGCTGTATTTAAGTATAGTCCCTGAGAACATGTTGGGAATCAGGGATGGGTCAGGAAGGGAGAAGGAGAGCCTAGACACATATAAGAGCTCAGCATTCAATGTGAACCCAACAGAAGATAAGAGATAATTAAAGAGAAAACATAATTTTTTTCAGATATCTTCAATTATATTTGATGTGTAAATGGATACTTCATTAACCCATTAAATGAATGTTGTAAAGAATCCCATGTCTATGAGAAAACTAGAACCCCTTTAAGTGCAGAAGTAAGAGTTGTAGGAAATTCTTTATGATCAAATGTATTATCCAATATTAATTTTCTTTCCCCAATTATAGTGGCACCTTCACTCCTATTGTAGTCATGGACCAAGGGAAGAAAAGGAGCTTTATTGTTCAGTCATTTGACAAATAGCAGAACTGAGGAACTGTACAAAGGACTGTTTAATAGTGTTTGAATTTATTTTTTTTATTTATTTATTTTTTTGCAATTTTTTTATTATTTTATTGTAAACAAATGGGATACATGTTGTTTCTCTGTTTGTACATGGTGTAAAGGCATACCATTTGTGTAATCATAAATTTACATAGGGTAATGCTGTTTGATTCATTTTGTTATTTTTTCCCTTCCCCCCACCCCTCCCACCCCTCCCACTCCTCTTTTCCCTCTATACAGTCCTTTCTTCCTCCATTCTTGCCCCCCTCCCTAACCCTAACTCTAACCCTAACCCTAACCCCTCCCACCCCCCATTATGTGTCATCATCCACTTATTAGCGATATCATTCATCCTTTGTTTTTTGAGATTGGCTTATCTCACTTAGCATGATATTCTCCAATTTCATGCATTTGCCTACAAATGCCATAATTTTATCATTCTTTATGGCTGAGTAATATTCCATTCTATATGTATACCACATTTTCTTTATCCATTCATCAATTGAAGGACATCTAGGTTGGTTCCACAATCTGGCTATTGTGAACTGAGCAGCTATGAACATTGATGTGGCTATATCTCTGTAATATGCTGATTTTAAGTCCTTTGGGTATAGGCCAAGGAGTGGGATAGCTGGGTCAAATGGTGGTTCCATTCCAAGTTTTCTAAGGAGTCTCCACACTGCTTTCCAGAGTGGCTGCACTAATTTGCAGCCCCACCAGCAATGTATGAGTGTACCTTTCTCCCCACATTCTCGCCAACACCTGTTGTTGCTTGTATTCTTGATAATCACCATTCTAATTGGGGTGAGATGGAATCTTAGGGTGGTTTTGATTTGCATTTCTCTTATTACTAGAGATGTTGAACATTTTTCCATATGTTTGTTGATTGCTTGTAGATCTTCTTCTGTGAAGTGTCTATTCATTTCCTTAGCCCATTTGTCAGTTGGATTATTTACATTCTTGGTGTAGAGTTTTTTGAGTTCTTTATAGATTCTGGAGATTAGTGCTCTATCTGAAGTATGATTGGCAAAGATTTTCTCCCACTCTGTAGGCTCTTTCTTCACATTGCTGATAGTTTCCTTTGCTGAGAGAAAGCTTTTTAGTTTGAATCTATCCCAGTTATTGATTCTTGTTTTTATTTCTTGTGCTATGGGAGTCCTGTTGAGGAAGTCTGGTCCTAAGCCGACATGTTGAAGCTCTGGACCTACTTTTTCTTCTATAAGATGCACGGTCTCTGGTCTGATTCCGAGGTCCTTAATCCATTTTGAGTTTAGTTTCGTGCATGGTGAGAGATATGGGTTTAGTTTCATTCTGTTGCATATGGATTTCCAATTCTCCCAGCACCATTTGCTGAGGAGGCTATCTTTTCTCCATTGAATATTTTTGGCCCCTTTTCTAGTATGAGAAAATTGTATTTATTTGCATTTGTGTCCGTATCCTCTATTCTGTACCATTGATCCACCTTTCTATTTTGGTACCAATACCATGCCGTTTTTGTTACTATTGCTTTGTAGTAGGGTTGAAGATCTGGTATTGCGATACCCCTTGCTTCACTCTTTCTACTGAGGATTGCTTTAGATATTCTGGGTTTTTTATTCTTCCAGATGAATTTCATAATTTCTTGCTCTATTTCTGTAAGGTACATCATTGGGATTTTAATTGGAATTGCATTGAATCTGTATAGCACTTTTGGTAGTATGGCCATTTTGACAATATTAATTCTTCCTATCCAAGAACATGGGAGATCTTTCCATCTTCTGAGGTTTTCTTTAATTTAATGTGAATTTTTTTTGAATCAACAACAAAATAAAAGAATTTATTAAGTAGAGAAGAACTGAACAAAATACATGATGAGAAAATATAGAGCTTGGATTTTAGTTCTGTTTTAGCTACCAAATGACCATCTTATTTAGTACAACTTTATTTTTACACAGTAAGTCATCCACTCCCAATGTTCTTCCTCACTAGTAATCTGTGATGTCAAAAGAGATGATTTATTATGTTTTCTCTAGAAATGCAGCATGTGTGTGATTAAGTACCATTATTAGCATTAAAATCTTTGAAAAGATTGTTACCTGCATTTTCTGAATTTTGTTTTTAATTTAAGGCAAAATTTTATCTAATTCATGCTTTCTCTCAAAGGTGTGAAAATATGTATGTATTTATTTCCAAGATATGAAAACAGACAGCTAAAGTAATTGATTCAATGCTGAGAATACTGGAAGTGACACAAATGTAGTATAAAAATTAGCTTGTGAAGAACTGAGGTCTTTAGAATGCCTCATTTCACTAAGGGTAACTGTGATGGTGTCATAGCATGTCACATGTTTGTGACACTCCTGTTCCACACAGTAGCAAGATATTATAAAAATAGCCCTCCACCTAAATTAAAAGACCCAATACACATCAATCCTTGTCTCTTAATTATGCAATAATGATATGAAATATAAGAAATACTTTGTAAAATTGTGACACATATATAGTACCAAATATTAATATTTAATATCAACTAATAACAAATAGTATAATATTAACCAATATTAAAACATTTTCAAGAAACTAGAAGTAATTGAAATATCAGAGATACATTCCTTATTTAAAGTTTATATTTGATATAACATTATAAGTCACATTTTATGTAATCTATTTAAATAAATACAATAAATATATGTATTTAATATTGTTAGTGATAATAATCAGTGGCGTAATCTTGTATCCTTTCCAAGTGAATAACTATTTGCATTCTAGAACTTCACTATATATTGTATGTGCTTTTATGTGAACACAAATGATAATTTCTGAATATAGGAAAGTAAATAATACATAATTTGGCTGTACTGTATTTAAATAATATTTTTAAATAAATAAGTGTTGAATAGTATGTGACTTGTGAGTCCCTGAAGGTTGGTATTCAACATCCTGTAGTATTTTTTTGTTTGGTTTTGGTTTGTTTTTTACCAAGTTTGAATTTGTCTTAGCATTTGTCTTTTTGATGTAAAGCATGGAACCTAAGAAAGTAATGCATGAAGCTCAATAGTGATGCCAAAAGGTATAATCCATCATGGCTCCAGTGACAGTCAGGTGGGTCCAAATACAGTTCCCAATGGGTGACACATGCTGCATCAATGTTGAAGCACTTTTTTTTAATCCTCTATAATTGCCTTAAAAGTAGCATTTGTTTTTAAAATTATCATAGGAGCCAAACTAATTCTTTCAAAGACTAAACATGAATTAAATATCAGTATAAATCTTATCTGCTTAATTTTTCAAAAACTGAATAAAAATCAACATGGATTCATGTTTTGAAATAGGCTTATTTCTCTTCTTTTACACCTAGGAATTTCCTAGCTATCTCTCTAAATCTTCAACATTTAGCTCATAAGTTGCTATTAGTCATCTTAATATTCTAGTAGTGTACTATAAGTCAAGCATGGAGCAAAAACACTTGATATCCCCAAACAATTAATACACAGGAATAAGGCAAGGAAATCATTTAATAGTGATAGTAACAGGAGGTGATAGTAATGTGGACAAAATATGGGAGGAGCCAAAAAAAAAAGGAGAAAAGACTGGATAGGATGATTTATGTAATCCATAAGAAAAGGATGGGAGGAAGAAGATGGAACTGGAGTTTCTTCTAGGAGATTTGAATAATTCACCAGACAAGTAACATTTGAGGAATTCCGTGGTTTTAAACTTTGTCTTAATGTCATTGATCTTCTCCTGAGAATGTTTTAAAAATTGGGTTGTTGGTGATAGTGTGTGAAAAATAGTGATGTATGTTTTAGAAAAAATGACAGGTTTGAGAGACTATTTTAGAATTTTAGAATTGAATAATAGGTTGCATGATATATGAAACACAAAGAAGAGTGAAGAGTCAAGGGTCATTTTAATAGTTCTATTTTAAAGCAAAGTTGATATTGTTGGTTAATTATTAACAAAATCAGGAATTGGTTTGGAGAAAGTGATGACTTTGGCATTGGATGTGTGGACATCTGGCATGCTATAGCACAGGCAGATGGGTTAAGGAGGCAGACGTGAGTTTTGCTCAGGAAATCCTTGTCTAGAAATGCACTGTAGAATATAGTATCTGCTATAGACAAATCAATTTAAATTAAAAATTAACTTTGACTAAATTATAATTTCAATTAGAATTTCAATTCCTCAGTGACATTAGCCACAGCTCATGATGGGTGATCAGGTATGCACTGGCAGACCTTGTGTCTCAGCACAGATTACAGAAATCTGGCTATTGTGTGTCTCAACACAGATTACAGAAAATTTACAGCATCACTGACAATGCAGGTGATGTTACCCTGACACTCACACACAGGAGGAAAAGGAACAAGAGATGGAAAAGACCAAGAATAGAACGATTCTTGTAACATGCAAGAAAAGAATAATGTTAGAAGGGTAAAATTTTCAAAACTATATTCACTCCTTCAACTTCTCACTACATTTTTTAAGCCAATTATTTGAATTTCTTTTATGGTTTTCCTCCTCATTTATAGCTGGCCTTCAGATCTTTGCTATTCTCAGTAAATGGGTTCACATTTCTTGTTATTCATTCCTTAGATTATTATAAGAGATGTCATGTCCTGTATTTAATGTTTGTTTTGATTTAATATATTTTGTTATTTTATTCCAAAAATCTTGTCTATATTTATATCTAACTAATGATGACTGTAAACTTGTATTTAAACCAAACAAAAAGTACTATAGCTGCATTTAGAAGACTCTAAATCAAATGTGAATATAGGGCATTCGAAGGTACCGGAGGAAAGGTCCCCTCTATTAGGTTATCGGATTGATAGTACATTTCTTTTTGCACTTCAAATTCTCTATTTTATAAGTAAAAATCTCTGAATACGAATGGCACATGCAGTGAAGCAAAATGCCTCATATATGTGGCATCATGAAAGCCAAGAAAATGACCTAATTCTGTTTGTGAGTTTCTTCAAGAAATATCAGTTTGTCTTTTCATTGGTTTTCCAACCGTATTTTGGAAAATACTTTCTTAAGAAGAATTAAACTTTTCCTTTTCTTACATAATGTCTAACCAGGATTTTTTATTAAACTTATTTAGGGTTATTGAAGGGACAGTGGGAGGGATGGGAAGTGGGAGAACAGTGAATTAATCTGACCAAACATTCCTGTGTACATATTCGAATATACCACAGTGAATTTCACCTTTATGTATATCCATAATGCACTAATTAAAAATAAGTGTAAATAAATAGAGGAAAGATCAGTAGAGTAGAAGAAAGGGAACACAGGGAGAGAGGATGGGAGGAATAGAAGAAGTAAAGGGGACTGAAGTAGAGCAAATTATATTCCATGATTATATAATTATGTGAAAATGAATCCCAATATTATATATAACTATAATGAACTAATAAAAATTATGAGAATTAAAAGACTACATCAATAAATATCTGATACTGGAGAGGCAAGGAGCAATAATGAAACATATCTAATTAAAAATGGTAAAATGAGACAGAGATCATTGTCCTGTGTACATGTATAATTACATGAATGGTATGAATCTACATCATGCACAACCATGGAAAACAAAACAATGTACCCCATTTGTGAACAATGAATCAAAATGCAGTCTATTAAAAATTTTTAAAAAGTAAACATAACACTGGCTATGCTTAACTTTGTATGTTATTTAAGTCTATCTATGTACCCAGCTGGAGCAGAATAGTGACAAACTTTAGTGATTCAGCTTAGTAGTGGAAAACATGAGCAGTTTTGCACCTGCTCCAATTTGCACATTGAAAGTTTACCAGACACACTACTTCACGTGAATTTTACCTTAGTATTTGAGGAATTCCAGATATTTTGCTACTCATAATAAATAACCGATGGAAGGACAGTTGTCATTAAGTAACGCTAAATATTAAGAATGGGCAGTATATTCCATTTGTAGTGTACAAATAAATATACTCTGTTATTTAAAATATCTATTTTTCAAGGACTCTATAACATTAATCTTAAATGTAGTCTCTATTTAACCACAACAAAAAAAATAACTATTTCAGTGTTACAACATCACAAAGAAAATAAAATTAGGAATAGTATGTTTTTTGTCCAATATGTATGTGAATAAAATATCAAAATAAGATTAAATTTTAGTGTAAGGCAGTGTTGATTAAACCCTAGAAATAATGTTTAGCAACTCTTACATAGTTTGTATCTTACAGTACATTTATATTTATATAAATGTATACATATCCATAAAGGATATAATTTAAACTCAGTTTTACAGTGTTGTGAATAAAGATGTAAGTAAAGTTTAATGGTGATGTCTTTAGTGATGAAAAACATTTAAATGATTCTAAGTTTTAACAATTTCAGTTAACATTAATTGCATTGGCTATATGTCATCCTTTAGAGTTAAATAACTATAATTATTTTGACTAATGAAATTGTTTGTTAACATATTATATGACTTTTAAAATATAAATTTTCTATTATTTAAAAATGTTATTTTGAAAACATGTTTCTACTAGCTGCTATAATATTGTTAAGATTCTTAGAGCATGTTAACTGAAAACATAAAACAATCTACTAATTTTATAATTATAGACTAGAGAGGCAGACTAAAATTCACAATGATTTAAATTCTCTTGAGATTCCATTCTAAGTCATAGCTTTGAAAAATAGAGTTCAGTTGCTGTATACAAAGTATGAAAAAGAGGAAGAGACTACATCTTTTACTTAGATTTTTTAAGTTTCAATGACCTGTTGTATTCATTAGACTAATAGAATTTCAGATATAATATTTTAAAATGCTTAGAAAATCTGGTTGTGGTTTCCTAGCTGAATGGTCAAATCGGAGTGATTTCCTAGTTCTCTAACATTGATACATAGTTTAGATAAAATATGAAAACATATATTCTGCTTCAAAAAGCAAGTTCAAGGATATTCTGTAATCATGTGTATGTATGCATTTGAGGTTATTCTGAAAATGTGAATCTAAAAGCTTTTGTTTTTAAAAAAATTGTAATTTTCCCCTACTATATTAAATTATTGGTACTACAGTCAAAATGTCTCCATAGAGATCTACACTGTATGTCTTTATGACATTGAGCTAAACTGGAAAATATCCCAAATATGTACTCTCAATGCAGAGATTGCATGTTGTAATAAAGAATGTTGGTTGGAACTACACAAGGGAGATAATGGTATATTAAAACCAACCCCTTATGCTCTGAAAAGGAAATATTATAGGTGTGAATTTTCTTCATAAATGTATAATTAAACTCAATATCTTCATTTACTGAAATTGGAGACTGTGTTGTGACTCTGTTTTCTCTTGCCCAGAGAGGTTTGCTTTATTGTTTTTCATTATGCTGCATGAACATTATAGTTTCTAAAGGCATGCCTTATACTATTTATTTTTTCTTTATGTTTTTATTACTCAAAGGTGAATTATCACACAATATGAAATTGTCCAAATTTTACTCTTTTTAAACAGTAGTTATCAAAGTAGACATTTTGCCCAATGCAACAGTATATTAAAAGAATTAGTCTTGCGTATTAAGATAGGCATAAGCAGAAAGACTGTGACTGAGTGTACATTTACATAAGAACGGATTTTAGCATGTATTTGTAACGTAATTTTAATAAATTATTCATATATATCAGAAGAGGAAATTATATGATCACCTAAAATTAATGTGACAATTTTTTAAAGGCGCAATAGTTCAGAAAGCATTCACATCTAATTCAGAAAGAAGTAGCTTTATTCTATAAAGTAACATTTTGGTGATAAATGAATTTTGTATATTCTAAATATAAGTTCTTATTTTAGGGGCCTGTTAAGAAGTTGAAAGTGAGTTTTTATGTTAACTTCTGCATTTTCCCCTCACTTTGAAGAGGAGACTGTCTTTTTATACTATTCTCAGATAATACTGTTCTCAAAGTACTATAGAAATACAAAGGCAAAGAGCAAAAGAATCGATGAACTAATCCAAAGTAGGCAGGTTGAGTGTCCTTTCAAAAAGTGTTGTTGAAACAAACCCCTGTATAATAAAAACATTTAAAGACTCCAGACACTTTCCATGTAATAAAAACACATTAAATATAACATAGCATAGCAGAAGAATCTGAGCCACCTTGGAGTCTATTATTTTAATAGATTTTAATCTTGGGACTGATACTGAGGTGTCCTGGGAATAGTACCCATTACCCCCATGTGTGGCTATAATAAAAGATGTCCCTAAATACATACATGCAAACACATACAAATGCGCACAAACATGTGGCACAGACTAATCATTGGCATGTATTTTCAGTGAAATCACTCTCAATATTCTTCCTAGAAAAATTCTAACACACACACACACACACACACACACGTACACACACTCATAAAACACATATTAAGAAAAAGTTTATAGGTATTCATGTCTATCCATTTCTATGTCTCTCTATGTCTTTCTTCTTTTCCAGGAAATTCTAAATGACTTCTGTAGTTTTGTTCATTTGTTTACTGAATTTTGATTCTGTATATTCTGCTGCTATTGGTGTAATACAGAAAATATTCAAATTGCAGATTTCTTGTAATACATCACCAGTTGAATGATGCAATGGTTTTAGTGTTCTGGTTTAGTTTTTCTTTTCTTTTTTTTCAGTGCTGGCAATCTAACCTGGTCCTCATGCATGCCAGATAAGCACTCTACCACTGAATCACATCCCCGACACTGATGCAATATTTTAGTGTGAAATGAATATATTCCCCAAGTATGACTATTTTATGATAGAATTATAATTTTTAGCATTAAACAAGAATTATATTTGGAGAAATCAAGCAAATTTATGTTTTATAAAAGCATGATAGATAAATATTTTGATGTAATTATTTTTACTTAATAGGTTCACTTCATTTTTCAAAATTAAGGCTTAGAATTTCATTGTGCTTGAAATTACAGTGGCTTTAGGTCATTTAATAGAGCTTCAAACAGTTAAAATTTCTTCATTTTAAAATTAAATGATAATGAATAATAGCTCTATTCCTAAGTCTTTAAGAAAAAGAGTTATGAGTCTTAATAATTCCTGATTCTTTAAAAAAAAAAAAAAAACCAGGACAATGATATCAAGTTCAAACATTTTCTTTAATGATAAAAATATACATATAAGCTGGAATGTTTTTGTTTGCTATTATTAAAAACCCATATGCAATCTTGTTTAATGAAAATAATGAAATTCTATTGACTAATGTAAATGAAAGGTTTAGAATAGACATTAGACATATATCAGGTGTGACTCAAATACAGTGCCAGATTCACTATCTATTTTAATCTCAGTTCTGTCCTCTGTATTGGACATTTTACCATTGGAATTTCTTCATATTAAAAAATATTACTGTCAGTAATTTGCAGACTCATATCTGCACATTAGTCTGTCAAATAAGGAGAAAACCTCTATTCTGGTGACTTTCTCAAAACAGCAATGATGCCGATTTCTAGAAAGCCCCAGACAAATTGACCTTCATCTTAGTGGTCTGAATTGGTTTCTGGCTTGATATTTGAACCAGTTTTTATGAACAGAGAAATAACTGCTAACTGAATTAAGCCTGTTTTGCATAAACCAATCACGGTAGAAAAGAGATTAAGGCTACCCTGATTGATTTAGAAGAATCACTCTCGTGCAGCTGGGGTCATTTTAGGTTAATATGTGGGTGCAAAACAGTATGAAATGCAGAGCAGCACAAGTGTTGTACAGACAGCCATCAAAATGGACTGCCAATTGTAACAAATGCGGTTGTCCACACAGAAGTAAGAACGAGTATTTGGAAAATGCAAACTCAGTTCTCAACAATGGAAACATTTTCTGATGGTGGGATACTGTATACTTTGGTATGTCTAGTCACTATTGCCAGGAGCTTTGCAAGCCCATGTAGTAACCACCTGAAATGGAACAGGAGATGTACATGAAATTTTTTAAAAGGATAAATTACACACTGGAAAGTATTCATAAAATGAGTTTGGCTAACTTTATTTATTCCCAGAGTTTTGCTGCTTTTTATGGAGAATTAAATGAACCCAACAAGGGTTAAAAAAAAATAAAGCTCACTGTATTTACCAAACAAATGTCTTTTCCTGCCCACTTTATAGACATATAAGAATGATCCCCATATTCACCCTGAGACTCAAAGTCATTCTCAAATATATCACCTTAGACTGACTGATTAGATATGACAGATGAGAAATACCTTTTTGCCAATCTGGATATGAGATAATCATCACTTACAACCCTATGCTGTTATGGAGGTGGTTAACTCTCAGAAACTTTTAAGGACTCTGATTGAAGACCCCCACTATTGCCAGGATCTCTGCAAGCCCATGTAGTAATTGAAGGAGGTAATAATTATTTTTTTGCATAGTAACTTACATTCAAAATATGAGACATTGTTAAAAATTAAAACTATTTAAAGACACAGTATCTTTCTGCTCTAAAAGGGCAAACATGCTTATCAATGTTAGAAATGTTTGAGACCATGCCACTATGTGTGACATGATATTTAAGTGTTTCATTCTATTGCTTACTCAAAGCCTTCATGTTTAAAAGACTTTGTTTATAGAACAAATGGAAATTGACTCATACTTTTTCACTATTTGCAAATTTTAACCTTGATCCAGACAGAATTTAACCAATTACTCATAATTGCCAATGTAATGAAATAAGCATACAGATGTTGAAAAGCTATGCATTCTAAATATCTTCCAACTTGGCAGTCGGAATTTATTCATGCCCAAATTTAGTTTCTGATGGCCCAGTCCAAGAAATCTGTCTAAGTATTTTATATATGATATGGCTGTCAGTTATTGGTCTACCAAATAAATTCCTCAAATTTCTGATGTAGCCATAGTTTATAAGAGGTTCTATGTATTAGCTTTCTGCTACTATAGCAAAATGCCTGAGATTATTATCTTATAAATAAGAAGCATTTATTTGACTGTCAGTTTTGGAGTTTCCAATGTATGGTCAGTTGAACCCATTGCTTTGGGGGCTAGGACAAGAGATACTTTATGGCAGAAGCGTGTGGTAGAGAAAAACCACTTATTTTGTGGCAGGGAATTAGAAGAGAGAAACTACTAGGGTCCCATGATTGTCTTTGAGGGCACACCCCCAAGAAGCAGAAAATGACCCCTTAGGCCTCACCTGAATTCTAGTGCCTCCTAACAGTGTTTTGACCAATGCTTTATTTATACTTGGGCTCTTGGGGGTCATTCGAGATTCAAACTGTAGCACTCTATAAAGCCCACAATTTATCCTGGCCATATAGTTCAAAGATACAGTCAACTTAGCAGTGAAATATATAACTCTTAGTTTGGTTTTTGAATATTAATAATAGTACAGTTATAGATTTAGGGTTTAAAAGATCAGAGATACATATTTAGGAACCTATAGAAATACTACATTAGTTCAATATTTATTTTTAATATGAACAATAGTTTAACATATAAAAAATGAAGGAAGGGACAAGAGAAATATGTGCCATTTAAAATAATTGAGAAGAAAGCAATACATACCAGACTATTTAAAAAGACATGGCAAATCTGAAAGGAAAGGTTTCCAAAATACATAAATGAGCAAAATATGATTATCACCTTAAATCATAAGAAATTTTTGTCGGGGTGTTACTAGGGATTGAACCTATGAGTTTTTTACCAGTGAACTAAATCCCCAGCCCTTTTTTATTTTTCAATTTTGAAATAGGGTCTTCCTACGTTGCAGAGGCTGGGCTTGATCTTATAATCCTCCTGCCTTAGCTTCCTGAATTGCTGGGATTACAAGCATGCAGCATCATGCTAAGAAATTTCACCTAATTACAATAAAGTAAGCATTAGTAACAAACTCCTCAAGTAACTGACCAATTTTCAGGACAGTAGAAAGAAAATATAGAATTTGTGATTTCTTTTCACTTTTCCATATCAATTTCTTTCCTAGGAAAGATTCAAGGAGAAGACTCAGGTACTTTTGCTGAAATAATTTATTCCCATCTAGATTATCCTGATGTCAGAGAGTTAATTATGAAATCAAGCTATTTGACTCCAAGTTGCCTTTAGGAAACATAGTCACTGTACCTAGAACTTGAACTTTAAATTTTAATAGTTGCCACAGATGGCTTATTCTCTTTAGTTTAGGAGCATGGGTTACATAGGTACAGCTTCTATAGGGTACAGCTTCTCTAGTACTAGATATAAGATCAAGTGCATGAGCTTTTTATATAGTTGCCTTTACAATTAAATTCAAAATATTTTTCTTTCAAAATAAATCACATGATTATTTTCAAGAAACCTACACAGATTAATAGATACCATTTGGAGAATTTGAATAAACAAGAATCTAGATATATTAATGCATCCAGTTGTTTTTCTGAAAAATCCATTGGGACTGGAACTGTAGATCAATGGTAGAGCGTTTGCCTAGTGCATGTAAGACCCTGACAGGTTTGATCCCCAGCACTGGGGGAAAAAAAAAGTAATCTATCCAAACAAACCCCCTAAGTGAGATGAATGATAAAATATTCACTATGCCAGCCTCCAGGTAGAAACATTTTCTACCAGGTTACAATGTTTAGACTGAAATTTATTCCTTCTTGCCCATTGTTTTATGTCCTCCTGTTTCTGTCACTGACTGGTCATATTAATCACTGGTTACATCTTTTATTAAATAACCAGAGTTTCTTTTTCTCTGAAATTCTCTTCATTAGCTGGCACTTTGTCCCTATTTCAGCTATAGCATAAAGCATCATGTTTACACTGGCACAGCTGCAGTTGGGAGTCACAGTTAAGTAACAAGAATTACGCCCTGCATGGAGCTTCTCTAGCAAACAGTTGGACCTGTTGGGTAACTACTTCACCTGTTCAAACTCGCTTAACTATCGAACTGGCTTCTGCTCATAGCAATTTTTCCAAAAGTGTTATCCTTAAATGTGATCTATTTTTATATATGTAGAGAACAGCAGACATTTCTGCTGTTGGAAAGATTGAATTGTTTTTCTCCACACCTTTACTTACTCATTGTTTTTCTTTTTTAAATAAGATTTCACTTCTTGAATATTTTTAAGTTCTATCTATTTAATGTCTTGAATCTGAATATTTTCTGAGGCTCATGTGGATGTCTTAAAATCCCCTGGTTTGGAAGAATGAGACTAAGGAAGATCAAGTAATGATGGTTCATTGTGTCTGCTTGTAGTGATTCGTAGTCTGGCTAATCTAGAGTGCTGATTATCCAGAGGGAAGAGGCTGGAGGGCAGATGGATATGCCAGAATGGATGCACTGAATGTCTGGGACATGGGGCCATTTATCGAGTGTATAAACAATAGGTTGACCCAAGTCATAGAAAGCACAGATACTTCAAATTAGAAAAAAGGTAATTTTCATGCTAGGAGGCTTGAGAAAATCATAAAAACACCCTAAAACAAAAAGAGAGAGAGAGTTATTGCTTTCTTTGTAACAATATGGACTTTACTGAACCCCCTTTAGGTCACAATTAGTGTTTCAGTCAAATAGTAGAAATCACTCTTCATCTAGACCACCCATAGATGTACAGTAAAGAGCAACAACTAAAGAATTGTGAAGAAGTGATAGATCACAAATAATGTAGAAAAGTGACATAAGCAGGAGAGACAATAATTATATTTATTTATTTATTAGCACCCTTCATTGTGAAGAAATGCTCTTACCCACCCATCCCCCTCCCCTCCCCCTCGCCCCTTCTCCTTCTCCCCTTCCCCCTCCTCTTCCTCCTCCTCCTCCTCTTTTTCTCCTTCTTCTTCTTCCTCCTCTTCTTCTTCCTCCTCCTCCTCCTCTTCTTCTTCTTCTTCTTCTTCTTCTTCTTCTTCTTCTTTTTCTTCTTTCTATCTCTCTCTCATTCTCTCTCTCTCCTGTTGTCTCTTTCTCTCACCCTTACATTTTTGTTTTGCTCCTCCTCCACTAGAATGTAAATCTCATGAGGACAGGGACTAGGTCTCTTTTGTTTCCTACCTTAGCTCCAGAGGCTGGCTCATAGCTGGTGCTCAAAAATAATTTGTTGAAGAAATGACTAAAAAGCAATTTACAGCATAGCATGGGAAAAAACTAAAATAGTGTGATTCTTTGCTTCTGGCAAGTCTTATTCATTCCAGCTATAATTGACTTGACCTAGCACATGACACAGTGACACAAGTCAACATGTCATTTCTACATCAATTTCACATGTGTCTTCTTAGTGTCTACATGTATATATTCTGATTCCACACCCCATAGGGCAGTCTCTTTTCACCTAGAACTTTTCTACTTATGAATATCTTGGAGATTTTTAAAAATTACGATGAACTAAATTCAAGAAAATGTGACAATAAATATTATTCCCTCAAAAAAATCTATGTTGATCATTAAAATTCAGTTATTTTTCATGAGTCAAATGTCAGATTTACTAATAACCAGTACATGCCATTGAAAATGAAACAAATTCACATTTCATTTTTTTCATTGTAAAGTGAATCATATGCACAAAAGCAATTATATAACTTGTGCACATCTTAAAGAATTCACTTCATGACTTCATGACAACCACAAATCCAGGTTAGGAAATAGAACAGTGCCAGTTCCCTAAAACACTACTCCTAATGTGTCCTTTCTCCATTACAGATCCAAATAATTTTAGCAGAGATAACTACTAAGTTATATTTTAAATAATCCTGTCTTTGCATTTCTTTACATGTTCATCTCCTTAATATGCATCCTTAAATAAATATGTTGTTTATCCATTTTCATATTTCTAAAAAGAAAATTAGAGAATTTTTTGTGATTTGCTTCTTTACTCTGTGATACTTGCTGTTGTATGCATAAAACTATAGATAGAAGAATTCAAATTAATGTTTTTATTTTCTACTCAAAATCTGCATGCAAGAAGAAATGAGGGGGATTGACTACCAGAAAGAACCCTGGAGACCATAAATATCTCAAAATGTAACACTTCAAGTTTTACAAATTCTTTATAGCTAAATATACCCAAGATATTCATCACCTAAAGCCTTTGTAGGAATTGTTTTAGGACCATCCAAGGAGAGCAGCCCAACTCCAAAATGCACAGATATAAGATGACTGATATTATACATTTGAAGAGTGATTCAAACATATATTTTAAAAGCACAGAGAGTGATAATATGATCAAATGTACATGTGAGAAGAAATTGAATTATATATTTTGAACTGTGTTTGAGAGAAACACAGTAACCAAAGTAATTCACATTTCTAAAAGGAAATACAGATAGTTATTTAGAAGGAAAATTAGTCACAGTAACAGTTCAGAACAAAGGCTTGACTTTGAAGAATCAGCATTAACAATATGCATTGGCTAGGTTTTAGGTTTTAGAACAATAGCATAAACTTTGATAATAAAAAGATGACTGATTCCCTCTTCTTAATCCATGTTGATATGTTTGACAATAATATGTTCATTTTCATTACTATAAACATTCTGTTGCATAAATACATCAAAATTTGTTTGTCTATTGCTCTTCTGTTGATGGACATTTGGATTCTTTCCAACAACTATTAAGAATATTCTTGTAAATAAATGTCTCCAGTACAAGTGTTTCTCTAAGAAATATAAGCTAGAATGGATTTACTGCTTCATAAGAAATTAATAACTTTAATTTTATTAGAGAATGGCAAATTGGTAGAATAGTTGAATGCCAACACCACCGAAGAGCAACAGAATAGCTCATTGATCAAGTAGAGTTTACTACAATTACTTCACAAAGGGAAGCTGTGTATGCCTTGGATCTTTAATATGCTCCCAAAAAGTTCATGTTTTGGAAGCATGGTCCACAGCACCACAAGGTTTAGAGGTGGTGCTTTTAGGAAAAGATTGGATGATGAGAGCTGTAACTTCATCAGTGGATTAATAATTTAAATGGACTACTGTGTGGTAACTGTAGGCATGTGGCCATGGATGGAGGAAGTAGGTCACTGGGGATGTGAATTTCTACTATATCTATATCTACTATATCCCCAGCTTCTCTCTCTCTCTCCCTCCCTCCCTCCCTGTACTTCCTGGCTTTCCTGAGCAGAGCAGCTTTCTTCTGTCTTCCCTTTCTGCTATAATGTTCTGCCTCACCTCAGGCTCAGAGCAATGGAGTTGGCTAACCACGGACTAAGACTTCTGAAACTGTGAGACATAACAAACTTTTAATCTTCTAAGTTGCTCTTGTAAAGTACTTGAGTCACAGTGAGGAAAAACTGAATAACATAGGCACTAACTTGATGAAAACTTAGTAGTATCTCAGTGTGGGAAGCCATCCATTACTAGCAGAATCAGGCTTGGCTGACTTCCAGGAACTGGCAGTCATGAGAGACTGTTTCAGATAGCCTGTGGTATGTGACTCTGTACTACACAGTGACTCACCACCTGAGGAAATGCTAATTCTACTGAGATCACCGGATAAAGCAAGTGGCCTTAACTCCACCCCATCCTGTTCCTCACAGAAGCAGCTCCTCCTGGTCCCCCTTTACCTGTATGGCTTTAAATAAAGGGAGGTGGGCTCTACCATGTTGCTAGAAGCCAGATCTTAGCATGGCTCAATCCATCACCCCCCACCCTTTGATTTTAAAAGACAATTGTCTTGTGTGTTTATTCTATTAAATAAGTTTCTTAGTAATTAATCTACAGCTGGCACTTTCCTCTAACAGAAACCCTTTCCCTCACCGTCACTGAATATGGCAGAACCCCTACATTTTGGTCCAGGGTTCAAGTCCCTGTTCAGGCACCAAAATGTAGGGGTTCTGCCACATTCAGCATGGGTGAGGGTTAGGGTTAGGATTAGGGTTAGCCAAGCCTGATGGTGATAGTCGTGGGTGGCTTCCCACATCTCAGGATTTATTGAGTACTTGGGTATCTGGGCTGAAGTTTTAAGGTGGGTGTCTTAAGTCAGAAAAATGTCTGTGGATTGGTGAATATGGTGAAAGGAGGATTGTTTGATAAGGAAACTGTTCTTTTAGGTGAGTAATAAATGATGTGTTGTCCTGTGACACCAGGTGTTTGCTCAGAATAGTAAGTTAATTTGTCGGGATATATTTGTTGACAGAAATTTCTTGACGTAAACAGTGAAGTTGTTTATTAAAACCTTATTTTCATAACCAAGAATATCCTGAAATAAATATCTATGAACAAAGGTGGTCTTGGTTTTTATTGCTGATAATCAAGCTTAGTTAGTTGTTGCAGGTAATCTTAATTCTTGAAACCATGTGTGACAATTCTCTTTGATAAAATCCTCTACCAAATTTGATTTTGTTTTGATTTGCTCTTTCATTTTTGCCAATCTGAAACATATCAGGGCTGCCTAATTGTGGCTTAAGTTATTTTTCTCTGATTGCTGGTGAAGCTGAGGGCCTTTACATATTTGTACCGGCAATTTTGGTATTCTGATTGTTTGCATGCATGTGTTCTAAGTACCTATAAAAATAATTATAACATTTTATTGGATTGTTTTTCTTATTGATTCATAGATAATGTTTACATATTCCAGCAATGAGATTTTTATTAGCTATATGTATGGCAAATATTTTCCCCCAGATTTTGACTTTAATTTATATGCTTTTTTATGAACAGTTAGGTTGTTCATTTCAGTTTTACATAGTTTACCATGTCTTCCTTTACCTTTAGTGCTTCTATGGTTTAAATTCTTACCTACTATGAGGGAATATTAAAATATTATCTTATAAATCTTTATAATTTTTCTTTTTACATTTAAATATTTCATCTATGATGATTATGATAGTAATGATGATGACTGTGATGATTTAATTAGCAGTATAATTTCCAGTTTTCAAACTCATCTTTGTGAATTACATTCTTCTTTAAAGGTTATGCAATGAAACTACAATATATATGAAATTTACATATAGGCTTGTTTCTGGGCTCTTGATTCTTTTCTTCATTCTATTGTCCATCTGTATACAAGCTCAATAGTATCTAGCCTTATACTTTAAAAATAAGCTGTCCTATCTGGTAGACCATGGTTCCCTATCTAATTCTTCTTTAGGAATATATTGATTGTTCATGTACTTCTATAAAAGTACAAAAATTAGCTTGCCAAATTCTACAAAGGTCTTGTTGAGGTACTTAATTGTGTTAAAGTCAATATATGGTTTTCTAATAAATATTTAACTGATCCAATGCTATTGATTTTGATTGTTCTCTTGTATTGTGCAAATGCAGTGGTTGCAACAGCAAGGTAAATAACTGAAAATTCTAGATTTAAAGATGATTAGTGTTGAAAGTATCCTTCAAAATCATCATTTAAAAAATTGCTTCGATAATTAATTGCTCCCCATCAAATTGAAGGTAAAGATTATGGAATGTAGGTAGCTGAAATAGAACTCAAAAGTTGTTTTCTCTCCAATCCCATTCATTCACATAAAAGACAACTTAGCACTTTTGTGTGTTCAGGGATATAAAATGAACAATATAAGAAACTGCACTTGCCCAGTATTTCACTACTTAATACTGCCTCACATACCCAATCTCATATGTCATCTTTGCTAACAATATTCTAAGTGACTTAGTTTCGGAGACTATAGAAGTAAACAAAAGAATGAAGCTGAGTGCAGTCACACACACCTGTAATTCCAGCTACTTGGGAGGCTGAGGCAGGAGGATCACAGGTTCAAGGCCAGCCTCAGCAAATTAGTGAGGTCCTAAGCAACTTATCCAAACCCTTTCTCAAAAAAAAAAAAAAAAAAAAAGTCTGTGGGTGTGGCCCAGTGGTTAAGCACTTCTGGGCTCCATCTAGGGTGCCAAAAAAAAAAAAAAAAAAAAAAAAAAAAAAGTTTAATTTCCTTCATGGAGCTGAGTCTATGGAAAATTAATATGACAAAAATAAATTTATAAATATAAACCTTGCTTGAGGGAAAGTATACAATATCATTGGGATAAAAGTAGGGCTATAGGGCATCCTACCTAGTCTGGGATACCTAGAATTTTTTCCAGGAAAAATGATTCTTTAGTTTTGATCCAAAGAGCATACAAGAATTTTCTAATTAAACAGGGAGAAGAGAAGGAAAAGAGTCAGGTAAAAAAATCTGTCTGACTAAAGTCTGTTGAGTTAGAAAGCAGTTTATTCTAGGAAGTGAAAGTAGTCCATGTCACTGGAAACCACAGCTAAAGTGATGGCAGGGTGACTCAGACTCCAGAGGCTGGCGGGTCTGTTGATCCAACAGGAACTCACCATGCTTCACATTGTTCCTGAGATAAAGGAAGTTCCCATGAAAATAGGAAAAAGGTTCCCAAATCGAATGAAATGGGGGTTTGCAAAATCAATACTCACATTCTTTAGAATAGATAATGATGACTGATTCTATTGATTTTCATTTGGCAGTAAATAGCTCCAGTCAGTAAAGCTGACATGGCTGAGTAGTAATTGATTCAATGGTCTGACAATGATTAAATTTTAAAAGTAGGAGAGGGATGTAGAGAAAGAAAATCCAGTATAAAATAATTAGTATTTGTTGACTTGTAAAGCCTTAAACTTGATTTCTAGCTTGATATTAATTTAGATGCAATTATGAACATAAATTGTTTAAATCACTATGTTTGTCTTTTTCAATATTGTTTTAGTTCATTCCACATTTTTTATTCAGAAACCTTAAAGTGACATTTATTCTAGCAAGTATAAAACTTAGTATTTTAAAAAGTTAGCTTTAATAAGTTGACACATTTGAAAGTAGAATTTCACATTTAAAATACTTGAACAATATATCCCTAAGTACTCAAAATCATACTAACAATTTCCCAATATTATCTCATATTTAATTCATATTCATATGTTTTTAGTTGTCCTCCATATACTTTGGTTAACTGGTTTGTTCATAACCAGATGCAATTTGCAGCTTTACTTTGTGTTTGGGTAAGTCTCTTTGTGTAGTTCTTTTAATTTTATCAGTATTGCTATTGTTTACAAAACTGATCTGTCGAAGAGACCAGGTTAATTGTCCTAACTTTGGTTTTTCCTCCTGGATTTCATCTATCCTTCTAGCCTCCTGGAAACCTGAAGTTAAGATCCGATTACATTAGTATACGGCATTTTCTTTTTTATCTAAAATTGAGCATGTGATAAGGGTGATAACATTCTCATCTATTGCACAGTTATGTTTCCTCTTGTTGCCAGAAAGTTATATGGGAAATTGATCACAGTCAAGGGTTCAATTCCCCATTACAATTGTAATCAGGAATTGTTATCCTGGAGGATCAAAGAATTCCAAAATCTCAGTGACTTAAAAATGACAAAAATTATTTCTTTCATATTCCAAATCTACAATTTCCAACAGATGATAAGTGTTAATTATATCTCCACATCAACACCCTCTACAATTGCCAAGGTAAGAAAAGGGCAAATGGACAAATATGCAATGTCCCTAAATGTTTCTGCCCATAAGTCATACATCTTGCTTCTATGCATGTATTATGGAACAAAACAAATTATGTGGTTATGCTGGAGTTCAAACGACAGGAAAATGAATTATTACTAAGCATTCTTGACATAGTAAAAGAATAGTGGTGATTAGCACAAATCACACTTATTAATTATTTACCTGATAGTTTTAATTCCAATTGTTAATTCTTGCCAGAATGACTAGTTTTACTAAACATTTTGAGTTGGTGATTTTAAAATTCTATTATTTATTCTGTCATTATTAGTGATATTCTTCTATAAAATTACTATTTGGAGACACTGAAATATAGTTACTATGGAAATGTAGGCTACATTTTAATACCTTTTCTCTAATAATAAATTTTCATGGTTTTGGTTTAATAGCTGCTATGAATGGTAAGAAAACAAATGTTTCTGGTTTTCTTTCTTTTAAGTGTTTTTATATATTAAAACTCCCAATTATGAAAGCCTATATTTACCTTCTGGAAGTGAACCCTATACCATAGTAATTACTTCAGATTATCTGGGGGGAAAAAGGAGAATCTCTAATCAAATAATTTTTAGAAAGGTTTTATATGAACCCTACTACTGGATGATTATAAAGCATGTTATTAAATCAGAGATTAAAAAGCTGTGAAGCAAGGATGCCTATTTAAGTTTGTTTAGAGCAACATTTCTCAAATGGAACTGGCTTTTAATTTGGGAAAACACTAATGTAAATTAAAGTTAAGGACTATACTTTCCTTCCTAGTTCAGTCTACATATTGTAGTAAAGATCTTCTATTATTATGCAGTCTCAGATGTCTTACAAATACATAAATATGAAATCCTCTATGTTAATGATTTTTCAGGAAACTTTTCAATTCCAGGGAAAAAAAGCAATAAAATTCTGCTAGATTGAATAAACTGATTTAAAATAAGGCTTCTCAAATTCTGTGGTAAGACACTATCAATAGTTCTTAATATTGTTTTCTGTGTCTCTGAACAGACTTTTAAAAAGATAACTGAAGGTAAATAATTTGTAACTCCATCTAAAGAAAAATTCTTACAGTGTAATAAACTTCTAATCTATAGTTAAAGATTAATGTTATATGAAATCCTTTGGTATCCTGTATTGACAATAGCATGTGATTCTATTGTTTTAGTAAAAAATGTTTTCTGAAGGAGATAAATGTTTTTAAAAATAAACACATATCCATATAAAATGAGTACTTAAACCTCCATATTGAGTCTTCACAAAGTATGATATATTAACCTCAGTTCTAACTATCATATGTTATTATAGTACATAATAGTTTATAAAATATTAAGCATTTTGATCTATAAAAATGTAAATTAAATTCATCAAAACTGTTATGCTAATATGTTATGCTTTTCAAGGCAATTAACACTTAAGGTTATTTTGAATATGTATGTTTTCATGTGAATTATTGAGATTCAAACATAAAACCACACATATGTTATGACTAATGTGACAATGCAGCATGTACACCTTGGCAATTTTTCCTCCATGTCTGGCATGTGTGATATAAGAAAAAGAGGAGCCTTTCTTTAGGGTATTATCTAAACTCTCAAAAATAAACTTTATTCAAAAAGACAGAAACATATATTGATTTAATTCACCAATTGAGGTTCCTCTAAATTAAGTTACAGATGCCCACAACTTTCTTTCGGACCATCACTATACATTCAGATCATTCTTCCTTTCATTTGTCTTGATGGCAATTAAATTTTCTTTAAATATCTGATTTTAGAATTTCTTATGCTGATTTTCAAGAGTTTCTTAAGAAGACTGGGAAGCATAACTGGGAATGGTTTCTGAGGATTAAGCTCTATCAGGCAGTTTTGTGTGATACATTTTCTATTTAAGCTTCAGAAGGAAGCATAATTCACTGGAAAGCACGGTGATTCCAGGTAATGTTTGTGAAGTACGTTGCACCTGGAGTCCTGTGTAAATGTAAGAGCTCTCTGAGTAAGAAGTGCCACTGCAGCACTTAGATGAGTGTCCACAGAGGACTTCTTTGACAGTTACTATGGCATCGTGGCAAAAAGAAAGTCTCTAGCCAGCAGCTCTCATTTCTTGTGCTTGTTAGCTCTCCGTATTTATTGTCTCTGGATTTCCCTCAGAGCAATCAGAGGCAAAGCAATTACTTTACAACGTTGATTTGGTCTAGATCTGATGTACCCCCAATAGAGCTTTGTAATAACATTCAGCACTGAGTAGTGAGCACTAAAGCCATGTTTTGTCTTTCCATTCTGCCTCATGCTAGCTAGTCACAGCCTAGTTCATCAGTCTAGAGATCTAGTACTTTTGCTTAGGTACTTTTCTAAAAGCACAATTGAACCATAGGGCAGGGATAAGGAGGATAAACAGACTGTGAGCCCTTATACTAAATTCTACTTTAAGCTGGGTTGAGGTGGCACATACCTATAATCCCAGTGGCTTGGTAGGCTGAGACAGGAAGATTGCAAGTTCAAAACCAGCCTCCGCAACTTATCAAGGCCCTAAGTAACTTAGTGAGACCTGTCTCAAAATAAAAAACAAAAGGTCTGGGTATGTGACTCAGTGGTTAAGTGTCCCTGGGTTCAAAAAACCCCAAATGTTCCATTTTATATTGACTTCAATTTCACTATGGCATGACTGGAGAATGGGTGACAGTTTCTCTCTTTTCATTATTTACCCCTGTTTTTTTCCTCTGTGGAAATAGGCACAAAATGCAAGTGTAACAAAATTCTTTGGGGAAGATTTATTAGATAATTATATAAGAAAATGTACAGTATGTAAAAGTTCATGCCATTATTGTACCCAATATATAAAAATATTTTTAAAGACTGTATCTGATTCTTACTTAAAATACACAAACTAAATGAGACTTTGGAACCACTCTACTCTTGTTGGCAACAATTCAAATGAAGCATCTGAAATTCATATAATTTTCTTTACTTTCTTCCATATTTAATTTTTGTTGAATTACAAAGAACACATTAGTTTTGAATATGTGCCCATATCACATATATTTTAGACTTTTATACTTTGCCAGCAAATGCTTCCAAACACAGTATTTGCTTCAACTAGCTCTTTTAATCATACTCTCAGATATCTAGTCCAATCCATGTGTACTTCAGAGAACTTTCCTTAGATCCAAATACTTTCTATTTCAAAAACATCATTACTAAATCTTATTGCATCTCATGAAAGCAGTACAACTAAACAAAAAAAAAAAAAAAGTAAAAAGAAAAGAAAAAGTGTTCTTTCTTCTTTATAAATTCCAACTCCAAAAATAATAAGGTTAAGCCTTATTTTTCCAATAAGAAGAATCAAACAATTTGCCTAGGGTCACTTGTCTCCACTCTTCATATCTTTAGTGCCCCTTTTGGAAACTAGTTCCAAATATTTAATTCAGGAATAAAATATTAAGTGTTTTTAATGCTGGTGAACACATTCGTCCTGCCAAAGGCAGTTGCTATTGGCTACAGAGCTAATTCTTTTGGCAGAGGCTTGATTCTTATTGTTTGCATATAATTAGTGAGTTAGATGCCTGTGAGAACAAGATAATTTATTAAAAAAATCTACATATGAACCACCATAGCAGATATGGCATCAGCAATTTATGTTATAGTATTTTAACTCATTGTATCCCTGTATAACCTCTTCAGTCCAAGACTGCTTGTTATTATTTGTACTAAAGATAGTTTTGCATGAGAAATATGACAAAAATAAAAGAAACATGATACCATCTAGTTATATTTCAGAGAATTTCTACACTCCAAGTCTCAAATGACTGTCAGACCTTGGGTAAAGAAAGAAACTTTCCTGGCTGTGCCAAGCTCTCAACTGAATATACTATTGGTGTATGTATTGTTCTGCTAGAGCTATCATAAAAAAAACTACCAAAGACTTGGTGACTTAAACAGTAGAAATTGAATTTCTCACAATTCTGGAGGCTGGACTTTCAAGATCAAGGTGTAAGGAGGACTGGTATCTAGTGAGGGCTCCCCCCTTTGGTTGCAGACAGCTTTTCTCACTGAATGCTTCCTTGACCTTTCAACATTGTGTCCACCTGGAGACAGAGAGAGAGAACATATATTCTGATACCATTTCTTATAAAGACATAAATCCTGCCAAATCAAGGTCCCACCCTTATGACATCTGACTTCAACTGCTTTCCTAGAGGGCCCATCTCCAAATATAGACACCCTGGCAGTAAGGGTACAAAATATGAATTTGGGGGGGGGGTGATAAAAATTCAGTTTATAGTAGTGTTCTTAGCTCCTAAATTTTAGAGATGTTTACTTTTTATATGAACACTTGAGTTTTATGATAGTTAAATCCAAAATAAAAATTAAAGCTGTCTTAATGTAAATTGGTACAGTTCGTGAGTCAGTTTGGCAGTGTCTTAAAAAGTTGAATGTAAGTACTCCATGATTCAACAATTCCACTCCTAGGAATCTAAGAAAAATGAAAACTCTGTTTGCAGAAATACATGAACACAATTGGTCAAAGCAGCACTATTCAGAATGTCTCCCAAAACACTCAAGATTTCCATCAGTTTTGAAGTGGACAAATGAAATACATCCATACAAATCAATGCTGTCAGTAATAAAAACAATGAAGTACTGATACATGCTTCTGTGTGGATGAACTTCCAAAACATTATGCTAAGGGAAAGAAACCAGATGCAAAAAGACTACTTCTTATATGATTGCATTGGAAAAGACAACTTGTAGAGACAGACAACAGAGTTTGTCAGAGTCTGGATTTGGGAACCTATGAGATCCTACTGGATTGCTTGCATATGGAACTTCAGGAAATTTTGAGGAAGTGATGGAAATATTCTAGAATTGGATTGTGAAGATGGACGCATAGCCCTGTAAATGTACTTAAAATCATGTAATTATATGCTTGGAATGGGTAAAATTTATGTTGTAAAAACTATACTTCAAAAAACTGTTCAAATTAAACTTTCTTCATATAAAAGTAGTGTCCCTTGACTCCTTTCAGTACTATCAACTTAAATTCTTAAATTCTCAGTTTTCACTAAGATTCAGTTTTATTATTCTTAAATGATCTTTAATTCTGGGATCCTGTTTCAGTGTTGTCCCTATCCCTTCTGCTTTCCAGGAAGAAATTTCCAGTCTGAGTATTTATTGTAGAGGATATTTTCTCATTCATCCAAAATTAAATTTCTTAGTATTTCCTTATATGAAACATTTTTTTTCTTCTTCTATTAAAGTTCACGGACATTTATATCACCTGACAGATGGGCCAGAAAAGGAAACATCTATGTGAGTCTGGGTGTTGCAATGTGTGTAGCTCAAATTACCTGGACAATTCATTAGAATCGGAAAATGTGGTTCCAAATGACTTTGCTTCATGCTGAGTAACCCTTACCTGAGTTACATAACTTCTCTGAGTTTATCTCCTTATCTTTATAATATGGATGACCTCAGGAAGATTGTTAGTATAATTTTTTTTTTTTTTACTGTAATGTCGGTGGCATTGCTGGTATAGTACTGAATGAGACTTAAATGTTCTCTTGTTTCATTCTTGAAAAATATCTTAATATGTTATTATTATTTTAATATGTTGTATAATTCATATATTTTACCAATTCAATTTCACATTAGCTTTAGCTTAATGGTATTTTCATAACTGAAGAAAATTATTGAATCAATGTCAGAGGACATGGACACAACAACAAAATTATTATTTTGAGCATAATGAGCACATGAATATAACTTTTCAAGAATAATATAAGTAGGCAGCTCATGTCAAATATTTGTGGTATGATTTAAGTCTTTTTACTCAAGGTTATGTGCATGAATGGACATATTGCATTTAATGATTAAGTGATACGATATACTAGCGTGAGCCTTTGTGGGAAATGACTGGTTGGCTACATTCAAATTCATTTCAGAAAGGTTTTTTTATCACAGCTAATCCAGAGAAAAAGAGAGTTTAGAGGATTCCTATTATTTAAAGATAGGACAGCAGAGTCACTTGGGATTTATAGGAACAACATAATAAAAACAGAGATTCAAATGTTATCAAGAGTTTATGCAAGTTCTTCAGCACAACCCACTCAATCTTTTCAGGTATGAATTTGTTTTTTTCCCTTCAATAATGGAGACTAACCTTGACATAAGACATACATTCGAAATGTTTCCAGTCCTTTTCTTAGCATTCTGCTAAGGTTTTTGTAATATGTGCAGATGTTGCTTATAGCAGATGTAACTTTTTCAAATATTAAATATAAATCCTTCCAC
Source organism: Sciurus carolinensis (assembly GCF_902686445.1). Lineage (NCBI taxonomy): Eukaryota > Metazoa > Chordata > Mammalia > Rodentia > Sciuridae > Sciurus > Sciurus carolinensis. The sequence continues at coordinate 46,295,781 of NC_062221.1, forward strand.
AAGTGAGAGATCATAGGACTGTGACAACTAATGTGGGCAACTATTCTTTATTCAATAGATTTTTAATTGCCTTGAACAAAGCAAAGCAAAATAAACAAATAGAAACTAAATAGAAGCTTGCTCTTAAGCAAAATTTCTGTCTGGATTTCCACTACTGGGTTTGCTGATGGCATAAAAGACTTATTTCTATCAATGGTTTATGGTTCATGAGCAGAAATGGTGAGTTGGACACCATACCTAAAAGATCAGTGTGAATGTGAGCTTATTTGTCTTTTTTTTATATAATGATTCTTCTGTAATAAAAAAAAAGAGAGAGTTGTGGAACTCCTTTTGTAATTGTACACTGTGAAAGAGTTAGCTATTTTCAGTAAGTTCCCACTATAAACAAGCAATAAATCCTTGTTTCTCTAATATCTCACTTTCAGACATCCGCTAAGACTTTAATGAATTATATACAAGAGGCCATGAGGACAGAGCAGATATTAGAAAAAATGAATTTTATTTTTCATATATACTTGAATGAAGGAGAATTTTTAAGATATGTTTACAGCAATCTCTCATCCCCACCCCAAAATGCATCTCATATGAGATTTTTGGTCTTCCCAATGAAATGAACCATTAAGATATAGTATGGTAATAATATATCATTGCTCATCTTTTTTATCTTTCAATTTGAAAAAAATCACTTCTATACTATGATTTTACACATGATTAAAATGGTACTATATAAACATGATATGCATATGTGATTTTTTTCATGATGTTATATACTTTAAAATGCCAGGTTCAGTGATGCCTATAATCCCAGCTAACTTGGGAGGCTGATGTGGAAGTGTTGCAAGTTCAAAGCTAACCTCAGTAACTTATTGAGACCCTGTCTCAAAATAAAAAATTAAAATAAAAAATTAAAAATGGAGTTGTGGCTCATTGATAGAGCATCCTGGATTCGATCTCCAGTATCTGTATGTATGTATACACACACACACACACACAGATACACATATATGTATATGTATGCGTGTGTGTGTGTGTGTGTATATATATATATATATATATACACAAACATATATTTTTTTTCATGAGTATCTGTCAGCAATAGATATGTGAAAATTATTTTGCTTCAGAATGTCATAACTTTAGTCTTAGCTCAAAAAGACCTGTCTTTGAAAAAGTACCATAATCATTAGTATCATAACTGGTGATGGAGAGCATAGTCAAAATTATGCCCTTCCTACTATTGGGAAATAGTAAGAAAATGAAGAAAAAACGTCATTTTACTCTATTTCATTACAGTTATTTCATATATATATCAAACAATTCAAAATTATTATAATTATTATAATGTTTATATATGTTTCTTCTAAATAGTGAAGAACACAAATGCTATTATAGTCTTGGATTGCATGGTAGGTACTTTGTGAGTGCTGAAAGAAAGTGCTTTTGAAAATCACTAGAAAACAACTTTTGAAAATCACAAAAAAAACATTCATAGCAAGAGCAATTTTCTCATATCCCAACAATATGGAGCAGTACTTCAGAGTTAAGTATTAGGAAACAAAGGGCACTGCAGTTGTGCTTCTAAAAAGCCACCTTAAAGTATATCTAAGTGTCAGATAAGGTTACCATATTGCTTTAGACCACCTTTATTTTCCTATTTGCTATTTTCAAGGTTTGACTGATGCCTGCTATTGATGCTGGAATTTGCAGTTGGTTCCCTGTGAAAGGAAAATTAATATAAAAAGGAAAGCAAATAGTATGTTCTTTGTATGTCTTAAGTCACTTGCTACTGGCATTCTTATATGCATTGAAAGAATCTTTAGAAATTGTCCATTCCAACCCCTTATTTTTATATATAGGTGACTGAAGCACAAGAGTTTTGAAATGGTTGTCTAAAGTCATTTTGCTAAAGTCTCAAAGCTAGTTAATGCTATAGCTGAGTTGCAACTCTTAAAATGCTGATGTTTAGTTTACTATTAACTGTTCAGTATGCTGTGCCTCTCTCTCAGTCTAAATATTAGATGAGTGTTTTGTTCATTGATAATACCATGTGTGGGTTGACAGAGAATGGTATAATCTCAGTATTCAAAGGTATATAAGTAGAAGTGCAAGAACATTCACCTCAGAATTATTTGAGATAGAAAAAATACCTGCAAACTTCTTTGCTTTCAAACTCCATATGAAATTACTTTTCAGTTGAAGTAAATGAAGATTTTCTGGCAAACACAGCTTTATGCTTAATTAAGGTATAATTCATTTATGTTTTTGCCCTTCTGAGAATAAACAGCCCCATAAAAGGGAATGTGCCTCATGGGAATTTACAGTCAGGAATTTTGTCTAATCTCTCAAAATCTATTTTTATCTTTAGATAAAATTTTAACCAGCCAAAAACATTTTGTCTTATATCCAGTTTTAGCAGACATATAATGTCATACTTAGAAAATACTTTTTAAACATTAAGTTCTTTAGAATAAGTAGAATATTGCCTGAACATAAATATAACTCTTTTCTTAAAATTCTTCAATGGAAGTCAAAACTTTGTTGTCTGGGGGCAAACGTAACCAAACCCACTACAACTCTTAATCAAAATTTTTTTTCTTAAAAGCAAGTATTTAGCTGCAACATACCTTTTGCCTTACTTTATGTCAGATAAAAAGAATTAAAATTTAAAGTGAATGTATTTTCTTGCCACCATAAAAATGGTCACCATAACTGAGCACCTACTATGTGCCAGATATTGAACTAGGAACCTTCATTTTTCCTTTCTATTTAACTCTTCCACTTGCCTTGAAAATTGAGGGTTGATTTATCATCTTACATCTAGAAAATAAAGGTTCATTAAGACTAAGTCATTTAGTCATGGTTACGCAAACAATGTTTCAAAGTGACTTTACAAAATTGGTTTTAGATTGTTAGCATATTTTTTCCCCTTATGGGAGTCATACCTTCTCTCGTTTCTGCATTCTAAGTTCCACTGTAATTTCAGGATTCTAACTACTTATTAAGAACTTTTGTGTCTGTGAATTCTCTATTTATGCAATTGTGAGTGAATAATAATGGAGCCCTAAAAAGCTATCCAATTCAAAGGATTAGTCACTGTAAAATGTGTTCTAAAATCCACAATAGGACTTCAAATGTAGGATAAATATTAGAGAAATTAAAGGCAAAAGTAGCATTCCATTTTCATAAAGTCATAGAGCTCTTGTCTTTCATTTGTTAGCATATTTACTAGGTTTCAGAATGAAGATATTAAAATGACAGGATTTTGGGCTGGGGAGATAGCTCAGTTGTGAGAATGCTTGCCTTGCATGCACAAGGCCCTGGGTTCAATCCCTGGCACCACTAAATAAATAAATAAATAAATAAATAAATAAATAAATAAAACAAAATGACAGGATTTTTATCTGAACAGATTAAAGTTTCTACTTGTTGACTAGTGAAGGTTTGGATCAGAAAAGAATCTGACAAGCAAGTCAGAAAGGAATAGTCATTATACTATTTCTAATTAGAACTTTAGAATTTCTGTTCCTATCAGTGTTGCCAGGTTACAATCTTTGCCAAAAGACTTAATCTAATAGGTATGTGAGAAGAAAATTTTACTCTCTCTAAATAAAAAAGTTGTGATTCTTTGTACGGAAGTGATCACAAACATTGTAGCATTGTAGAGTCTGAAATTATTCTCTGTAATTGGACGGCTAAATTGGATGAAATTAACATTTTATCATGTCACTATAACCTCAGAGATATTTCTCATGTCTTCCACACTTGATGTGGTTGCTATGGATTATGTAATACAAATGAAGTGGTTGCTATGGGTTATGCAACCCCAGTGACAGGGACCAAAATATAATCTCTTAGGATTTTTAGAAGACTTCCTCCAAATTAGTTAATTACTCTCTGGGGAATATATGATCTGATAAACTTATTTACTGGCCATTAAGAATGATATTTTTTAGAGTGAATCTCTGATGTTCTTGACTGGACTTCTTCTGTTCAAGTAGAGTTTGTGGTTAGCTGGTATTGAGGAATACAAAAAGAGTTAGTTATTTAAAGTGTAAAATATGTGACGGGTAGAAGTTGACTATGTAGCTTTGCTTCTTCCTTGTAAAACCAGGAACAATGTGCAATCAGAAGGTGTCAGAATTCAGAAATGCTTTTAAGGTTTCATAATTGATTGAAATACATATTATTCTCAGGATGCAAAAATCAAAATATACATAGCCACTGGAAAATGTTTTGATACATCCAATCTAAATTTGAAAGACCATTTTAACTTGAATGAACTTATTATTCATTTAAGTTCATTGTAATAAACTGATTTTAAATAAATTATTTTTCAATAAAATTGTTATTTAAAGTTATACTTCTGCTGATATTTACATCAAAATTGTCAAAGTAACATTTCTGAGTATCCCACAGATAATTATTTTAATAGATCTCATAATTTCCACTATTTTCTCAAAGATACTAAATATACACACCCAAACATATACACACACACATTTGCTGCATTATGAATTTAGAGTCCTATGACTGATGTGTGTGGATGTTAAAGCAATGGATACAGATGTGATCTTAAGTTCTAAGTAATCTATTAAGCAAATCACTTTGAGAAATTTAGGTAAACTCTCAAACTCTTTATTACTTGTTCTGCAAATCAGTGATAATATTAATATTTCAAGGATTTTATGTGTCGTATACAATAAAAGCAAAATCAATGTCAGTGTTATATATTTATTGATAAATGTTCTAATATTACCACCTAAATTTTGATTATAAATACCCTGAGCCCAATAGAAACATTATTACTTCTTAGTGATTAGAGAATGATGCTCTTGATGGGTTCTCAGATTTGTCACAGCATTTTAAGGAAAATTCAGAATTTTGTTTAGATTTTTAAACCAGGTCATCTCATCGCCTAGGTAGCATTATAATATATCCTGTAAAGCAGGCATTATTTCTTTGTATTAGCAGCTATAATGCAGTCTGCATTTATTCAAATTTTTATGACTTCTATTGATTTTTTTCTAGTGATTAGAATATTGGATCACTAAAGAGCAAATAGCATGAATATCAGTAGGTCTCACAGATAAATGTAACACTTTGCAATTTAACAAAAAGCAAACATTTCACTTTATACAATTGAATTGATTGCATTCAGTATTCGATTTACTTTAAGAATTTACTTTCTAAAAGTAATTTTTTTACGATTTACTTTCTAAGAATTAAGAAACTTAATTCTTAGAAGCTTCAGACTTATTCTAAAAAATAAATTAGATGAACTCATCATTTTATAAAACTGAATTTGATCTTAACATTGCTAAACACCCAGCTACTTAGCCAAAGATGAGACCGGATTTCTGTATATATCATTTAGGTTCTTCATCTTTTAATGGTTTGTTAAAATGTTACTAAGGATAATGAATTCACTTCAATTAGGTACTGTTGTGGCTGTTATCACAAAATACCTTAGACTGGGAATTTATAAACCACAGAAATTTATTGCACATGATCCTTGAGGCTGACAAATTCAAGGTCAAGGCAACTAGCAGATTTAATGTGCTAGGGGGGCTTACTCTGTACTTTGAAGATGAAACCTTCTTGCTGCTTCCTCATATGGCAGAAGGAACAAACAAACTCCCTCTTGCCTCTTCTATAAGGGAACTAATCCCACTCGAGTAGGCTGTATCCTCATGAAGGCCTCAAAAGCCTCAGCTCTTAACAGTACTGCATTCGAGATCAGGTTCAACATGTGAGTTTTGGAGGAACACAATTATGGAGACCACAGCACTGCCCAAGGCGAATTTGTAGTGTATCTTGTGATTTTTGTGGATCAAGGCAACATGCAATAGTAACATTTTAATGACTTAAAAAATTCACCATGTTACCATAATAGACACTAAAACACTGCAAAAAAGATGTTGTGTCTTCGTTTTGGGTTGTTTACATGACAGAAACACCTACGTTACTCTTGGTTATTATCAAAACAAATAATAGCAAATAATATAGGTATCTATAAACTTTGTGATATAAGGAGGATCAGATTTAAAAGAATGTTTCATTTTACCTTTATATCTGTCTATCTATCTATCTTAAAGACAGAGACATGAATTATTATTCCCAAAGTCCTGTTTTTATTATGTAATGTGTTCTCTCATAATTTAAAAATTCTTACTTTTTGAAAACTTTAATGATTATATAAAATTATTATTACATAATTTGTTGGTAAAACTCTATAAAAAAGTAAAATTCTATAAAAATATTTTCAGTTTTGTGAAGCATCCAATGCATCAGAAACTTAACAGAAGTATGATAAGGTCTAACTATTATTTTAAAATTACAATTGTCACACTATTTGAAACATTTAATTCGTATTTACTGAGATAAATCCAAAATTTGTTAATTGAGTTGGTATTATTTTAATATTAAAGAATACACAATTTCCAGGAAAGATGAAAAAAATTTTAACCTGAAAATTGGGCCTGAAGAATGTATATTAATAAGTTAAGTGATATCTACATGATGTAATTTTGTGAGATGGTGAGCCTCCTTTTGAATTATATTGTTTGCCAGTGTTTAGGAATAAAGTCTATAAGGGACAAACACAATGAGGGATATGGAATCCTATAATATGTTGAACAATAACAGTTGGTAAAGGAAGAACAGATCTTAGACAATTTAGAATAGTTTTCCATCTTAAGCCAGTTACAGTATTTTGTGGTACTTTCTGATTCCTTTTCCTAAACACTCATGCTTGTAAATAGTTACATCTGTGTATTACGTTAATTCTCATGTCTTAAATAACTCATTTAGTGGGTGCTTAGAAACATCTTTTTAGGTTGTAGAGAGTACAGTATTATTTGGGGGGTAGTTTGGTAAGGCACAAAATTGTTGGGAATCTTCTGACTTCCTCTTGAAAGTTGATACATTCTTATTCAGCTGGGGTATTTTGTGTGTGAGATATCTAATATGTTATTCCAAGATCAATTCATTCTTTCATTAATAAGCAGAAAAATACGAGGACTATTTTATAAAAAGCAAAGTTTTATAGAGAAGTCATTTTTGACTTCTGTTTGTTTATTTTCTTTCAATCTTTGCTATTTGTAAGACCTGGAATAGTGCCTTATTTCTGTTCCTATTGACTGGACATCAGCTGAAAAGACTCTAAATTACATATTCATATATTCTAAATATCCCTTCCATAGAGGGATCTTTTTTGTATTAAAGTGAAAAAAAAAACAATGTTTAATTTGAATGAGTGGTCAAACCTCATTAAAATTAATTTATAAGCCTTTTATCTACTCTTTTTCACATAAAAATCTTAAATTATTTTCATGTTCACTTTCATTTGTATTAAGAAAAACTAATCTTGGATGAAGAGGAAAAAAGTATAATTACTTATATTTGACTAAATGGGTTGAATTATTTTCCCCTATCTAAACCTACCAAAGGTTGTACCTCATCATATTTCCAGCTTAAGGTGATGGTTCTTTTACTAATTTCCTATGACACATTGAATTTCTCCCTCTTCATTTTGATGGTCCCTTAACTTGTATTTTCATCACCTGGGTAATGCAACTGACAAGTGTGTATATGAACACTGACACATCTCATCGATATATATTGTAGTCAAGGAGAGTAATTTGCCCAAAGATCATAGCCTGCCCAGCAATTTATTTCACACCTGCCCAGACAGACGCAACAGTCTAGATCATCCATCAAAGTTCATGATGTAAGCTCAGTGGAATTTGAAACTAACAATAAGAAAATGAGATTGGTGTAATCAAGATTATATGCAAGGTGACATAAAGCAACCTGGCAGTACAAGGCCATATTTTAAAACAATTATTTGTCAACATCTAAGCATTCAAGTAAAACTGAAAATAGATACCCTTTTAAATATATTCTTTTGCACTGTGGATCCAAAACAACTCCTTATGGATTTCAGATGTAATAATTTTCAACCAAAAATGTGAATCAAATTAGAGGAAAACAATTAAAATTTTTTCAACTTGATAGAATGATAAACTAGGTGGTTATTTTAAGTCCTAATACATAGTAATGTTTATAGAAAGTAGAAATCTCAAATTTTTTTAATGTTCCCATCACATTTAAATGCTAGAATAAATTCTGACATCATGATTATAATAACATCTTAACATTTTATAAATGTTTCATGCATGAGGTCCTGGATTTGATCCTCAGCACCACAAAAAAAGAAAAAGAAGTTTTGCATATTTCCCTGATTTCAAAATCTTGGTCCCAGAAAGAGTGCTTCAAGTAGACAGATGATGGTCCCTGTTTTAAAGATGAGAAAACCGAAAAGGAAAGGGGTTTAGAAACTTGTTCAAAGTAACATAACTTATACTGGAATTACTAAGAATATAATTTAGCCCTCTTGAATTCAAGACTTTCAGTCAGAGTTCAAGATGCCTTTTTATGATACTTAGGTGTTTCAGAAAGTATTGGCATATGGCATTAAGCAGAGCATCAGAATTCAGAGCTGAAATGGACCTTGGAGATTCCTACATGATTTGATTGATAAGATAATGAAATTCTGGCTCAGGAGGGAATAAAATTAAAACAAAAATTCCTAAATTCATCAACCAATATTCTTTCCAGAATGCCAAGCTTCTCCTCAAATACTCAGCTTTGGTAATTTCATATTTTAGAGCACATAAATATATTATCTCTATCATATCATTTTAACATTTTTCCAAACAAACAATACCATTCATTATTATAAATGCTTTTATTGAAAGGCACCTTTTATTGCATGTATCTAGGTACCAACCTAACATGAAAAACTTCAAGTTTGAAATTTAAGATAAAAGTATTATTTTATGTTATATATAAGCCTATAAGAAAGAGTTCCAATTTTGTTTTCCTCTTTATCTTAGCTTTGTAGATGCATAATTAGTCCCTGTAGCATAACTATACCATCATAAAACTATTACTACTTTAAATATCGATTTCAGTCTTTATCTGGAAGTTTTAGCACCTTTGTAGTATAGAATCTTTTTATATAAGTAACTGGATGGATAAATAAAACAAATCCTATTTTTAGGTAGGCTAACAAAAAGTTTAACAAAACTAATGATAAGATGTTAAGTATAAGAATACTTAATTCTCTGTAAGTTAATTGATCTAGTTATTCTTCCTATAGCCATTTTTTAGATTTCAGACACATGTAATTGATATAGGGCATATTTCTGTCAAATAAAAATGGCACATTGGTAAATATTAGATGAATATTAGTAAGTAAATATTTATTAGGTAAAGATCCTGTTTTAATTTTTCAAATGCTTCTTTCTTGTAAAACATTATAGAACTTAAATCTGTGCTGGCAAGAAAGAAGAGGGTGGGGAGGACCTCAGGGGATTTAAATAATGACTTCTTTAAATCAGATGTTTTGAAGTCCAGCATTAACCTCAATTCTAATATTACATGAAAATGTGTGCAAAGATCCAAATTGTTGTGTATTTAAAATCTCCGTGGATGACCTCATTTATTGAAGACCGTTTTTATTGCCTAACGAGGGTTGGTGATTAGGAGGTGGAGAGCAGGACTGACTTTCCAGGACGGGATTATGTTCTGTTGCTGTGGTGTTGTTCTTCTTGTTTCTTAGAGTACTATATTTATTAATGCTGTCACAAAGAGTAGATGATAAGATCCAATATCATAACCCTTGTGCAAATATTATCAGGTTTAGCAACCAGAAGGAAACTAAAGTGAAAATTAGAAAATGTTGGTTTTCTCTTGTCTTTGAGATTTTTGGCATCCTTACATCTGGTATTTTTTCCTTTCTTTTCTTTCTTCCTTTTCCTCCTTTCTCTTTTTTTTTTTTTTCAGTTGTCAAATAAAACCAGACCCAAGGATGTATTTTTTTTTAACTCGTGAGTCTATCCTGAGGGAACACTCAGTAATGTCTGAATTTTGGCATTTATTGGTTTTGATACACTCGAAACCTACCATGATTTCTATTCAAACATGATTCACACAAGTATAGCTCCTTGGTCCCGGACTAATCCATTGGAAGTTTGCAATGTAGTGGGTGAATCCATTACACATCACTGACAGGAGGCAGTGATAATACTGGACCCCTTAGTAGAGTTTATTATATTAATAATTCCTCAAAGAAATTCAGAAAATTGCTTACCTTAGTCTTTTTAGTGCTTTTATTCTTTACAATAAATATTTGTAGCTGCTATAGTTATTAAAATGTCATAATACTCCTTAAGCTTGGTCTGTGTAACTATCAGATGGAGAGCAATTGGGGCATTTGATAGGTTTTATGCTATGGCCACAGATATTTTTTATGAGCTATTGTTTGCTTTATTATGATAACCTTAAGAAGAGTATTATAATTTAACTCTATATTGCATTTGGCTTTTACTGCATTTTAAGAGATTTTTATTTTTCAAGAACAAAAATGAGACTGCCAAAAAATTATAGCCATGCCATATGTGAATAAGTTTGGTCTTGTTTAAGTGACCACAGAATAAATAACAGTAATCATAGAGTACAAAGAAATTTCAGTGACATGATAGAAAGTTATATGTTCAGTCATTCTTTTTAATTTATAGTGTTTTCATATCCAATCCTAATGAGAGTTCTGCTTCTTTCTTATGATTGCTATTCCCTTTGCAACAATGAATTTCCCCTCATCAAGTTCTGCCTTGGTAGCAATGTCAAATGTGTTTGTACATGAAGATAATTTTTTTTCCTTAAAAAAACTGATTTCCTCAGTTTTCCTTTTGATATAATGAATTGATATTGACCAAGAAGGATTTCAGTGAAGAAAACAGACTTACATATGTGTGATTTGATGTTTCTTTTTCCAATGCAAATTTTGTGAAAGTTAATAATCAATATTTATTAATAACACTTACTATGTATTAAGCATTTACTGTGTACCAGAAAATTAATCATGTGATAGTTATTTACTTGTTTATCTATTCATTCATTTATTTTAGTCAGTGTTTTCCCAATTTATCAATCAGGAACAGAGACTTAAAATTTCTACTTTGGGATGATTAACCAAAGTTTTAGAGGATATATTATTCTATTACAGACATTTATTAGTCATTGATATCAAAGCATATGTAATTCTACATGCTCTTCTAACCTCAAAGCCATTGAACAAAAAAAAAGTGTTTTCTAAACAAATATTTCAGATTTTGATTTATTACTTACAAAATTCATGTGAATTAAAGGTACGAATGACTTCTGACTTTGAAATCATATGACAGTCTATTTTAATCAAAATACTAAAATATATAATGTCCAGAGATGTGTTCCTTTCTTAGCCACACTGGTAGTTATGACATGAATTGTATTATGGTGTGAAAACTTTGATGTTAAAATCATCTCTAAAGCTTTCATCACATTTTTCACTAAGGATAAAAATCATTTTCTCAAATTGTTAATCAAGCAGGATTATAACCATACAATATTTACTGTTATACTGGTTGATAAAATTTTAGTAAATTTGAGATTTGCTATTATATAAAACCAAGTGTGATAACTACATTGAGTGCCAGATTGGGAAACACTGTTTGCAGCACTGAAGAATGAGACTGATTTTCTTATTTGGCTTTGGGATGACTTTTAGGGCAGTTCTAAAGCAGAAACATCCAAATTATCTTTCATTAATGGCAGTATGAGGTAAGTGAATAATTTTCCAAGTTATATAATACAATAAAAGGCTCTATTCATTTGAATGATTCAGACTGTTGTTGAAAACACTCTTTTTAGGCTTGATAATCATTTTATAATTAATACTATAAGTGTGATAACAAAAACAAACACTTATATAGAGCATACCAGACACTGTTTATTTTACATCAGTTTATTTCCTACTCATAACTTCATGGGGCTAGTCTGACTATTGTGTCCATTTTATAAATGAAGAAAGGTTTATGGCTGAAAAGTAATTTGTCCAAGGTACTAGAGTCAGAAGTCACAAAGTTAGTTTGACCTTATGCAATCAGGCTGTAGCATGTGTGTTCATTGTGAAAATTGGGCACAATCAACAATAACCATTTTAATGGAGGGTGTACATAAACTGACCTCGTGAAGATTGTGAAATAAAGTTTAAGATAATTAAATTTAATTAACTGACTTTTTAAAAAGTTTCTAATAAAATTACTAGAACATTTGATTATTTGTATTAAATGAACATATTTTTTCCCACAAACAGGAATTTTCAGTCCCATAAGATATATAAGATAACAGAAGACCATGTGACTGTTTTTGACCTATGGCACTTTGAAAATCATACAAATGGTCTAACATTTTGGCAAATTGTGTTTCTTTATAAATTTTGTTGTTTTAAAGTATAACACACTTCAATAGTGGTTATAAACAAAAATGTTATTTGTCCTTTCAAAAACAGCTCAAAATAACGCATAGGTTAAATGTAAACTAGCCTATTTTGAGCTTATGAGTAATTAGTGACATCTTGTTATTAAAAAAAAAAAGAAGAAGAAGAAGAAAGAAAAATTTTAAGCTCTCAACAATAAAACAATGTTTTAAATATATTTCCCAGGAGAAATACTCTTTTAGTTTTATTTTCAATAACAAATTAATTTATGGAGTTCATATATATGGCTCAGGATTTGTGAATTTGAACTTTTCCCTGATGAAGTGAAAAGATTATTTGAATTTCTTTCCTTCTTGAATGTATCCATAAGTTTCTGAAAAAACGTTAATTCCATTTTTAAATAAAATATACTTTGAATGATGTTTTTCTGGATATAGCTGAAGTTTGGATATGTGAATAACCTCTTCATTATTGAAAGAAACAGTGTATGGTTGCCTCAGTAATGGTATTTATTTGTGTGAATTTGACCCAGTGTTTTTAAGTTGCTAGCATTGGCTATCTTTCCTCAAGGATAATCTTAGACCTCTTGGGATTTGTTGTTTAAATAATATTAATATGTGATATCCATTGTTATGTGTTGAGATTATGAAGAGTATATCACTTACATATTTAGATTGCATTCTGAATGAATCTTTCCCTATTTCAATTTGGTTTCTTGTTTGCCCAAAGAAATTAATTACTAGGAATCAGAGGTGAGCTTAATCTCTGGAGATTTGTGTCTTATTTTACAAACTTGTTCACAGAAAACTCAAAAGAGTTGGCAGCTTGTTAGGAACATATAGTTAAATCCTTTTAGAATTACTTAGAAGAGCATTTCTTGTTAGAAAAACTCAAATCATGTACGCCAAATTACTATCCTTTAAAAAAAAATATTTAAAGAGAAAATTGTTACCAAAATGTAAACTGCTTCAAGCTCACAGGAATTGATTTTAATATTTTTAAAAAATGTTTTTCCTCACTTTTCTGGAATGAATCATTGAAAATATCAGTGATTGTATAAGAAGTTTAAATTATTTCAATTCATTACTATGTCCCAATTTTATATTGTAATTTTTTCTCACAAATTTCTTATGAAATTGTTTTATTGACTTCTACGACAACGTCTAGCAATAGTAAGCTTTTAATCAATGACTTCTTTTATTAAAGTGTTACCAAAATAGATCATTTTTCCCATCTTTGGAGCTGCTGTGACAGTATTTAAACATTACTTTAATTACCGATGCCTGGTGGAGTCGGAATTGCTGAGGGAAGGAAATGTTGCTGAATTAGAACTTGAACTAGAGTCAAGAGTTAATCATTTTTAGAAATTGTACTGGCGTTTTATTGGTGCTTGGTTGAAACTGCCAGAAGCACGTTCCCATCTTAACCCCATCAGGGAACACTGGTTTGTGACTAAATCATAAGTGCCAAATAATGAGTAGCATGCATAAATACCAAGTTCTGGCATTACTTTGCAATTTTTTCTGCAGATATATTTTTTCTAATAATGGGAAGCTGATCCTCTTATCCTGTGGATTCTATGGAGAAAACGAACCTGTTAGTGCCATTAAATGAAAACACCACTGATCAAGACTTCTTATACTTGGCAGCTGGACAAAGGGAAAAGCGTGTTTTATTTTGGCTTGGATTTGAGCTCTAGAAAAAGACAGGGAAAGTAAATTGCATAACCTCTTGTGGAGCTCATTATAAAACTGAAACTTCAAAAGACTGAACTAGCAATAGAAAAAAGAGCCAGTTAGGATTTATAAATCAGATGTTAAAACAAAAAGTAGGATGTATAATAGCATTCAAAATGACTTGGGTCCCAAAACACTGCTTTGTAAATCTGTCATTGTTTATCCTTAAAGTGTACAGAAAAGATTTGTAAATCAAAAATATTTTTAATTTAGGATTTATTGACAAGATTAGTGACTTTCTTAGATTTTGTAAATCTGCTGATGGTCTTGAAAGCACAGTAAAATGTTTGAAAATTTATTTTTAGGGTATATATAAAGTATTTTGAGCTATGTTGTTTATAGATTGTTCCCTTAAAATTCTTAGATTCAAACTGGAGGGTCATCTGCCTTAGATATCCTCAGTTATGAATAGTTATGCTGGTACTTAAAGCCATAGTTACTTTATGAGGAATGTTAGTTTTGCAGGGATATTTGTAATCATTCATATCAAGCCTGTAACTGATCTTATGAGGTAGTTTCCTTGTTAACACCTCTTTGTTTTCTACCTATGTCCAACTCCCCTCTGTCATCACCTTCTAACTTTGTTTTACTCACACCAAGAATCCCTTTGGCAGACAAAATCATATGTATTCTCTCTTCTAAAAGTCAGACTTTTTCATAGAAATTTAAACAATCTGCCACATCTGTATCTTGCAAAGTCTCTTACATTGAACTGGGTGGTGCTTTCCTGTTAAGTAAATGGGAAGTCAGAAGTCAGCAAACTAAATGGAGATTTATATTACTCATGTAAAAACACTGTTTTTGTTCTTTTATTAATCATAAGAATTTATTCTTTTTATTATTTTGCCAATGGTTTTTTATTGATAGTCACATATGAATAGAACCATAGATCATTTGGTATATAATTAGAACTTAATTTTCAACTAATTTTAGATATTAGTGGCTTTTGTTATGTGAATTAAGTAAAAGTATTAAAATAATTTAAACTAATTTTTCCTTTTTCAATTATCAAAATGTTGCCAAGATTCAAATTTTAAAGTTACTAATGAGAAAACTATGAACAGTTTCCCTAATCACATAAGTTCTCTTCTTATGGAAACTAATATTCACTATGTCTTCTAACAGATTTTAGTATAAAATTTTCAGTAAATACAGTTTAAGAATAAAACTTTTAAGGATTAACTGATATCTCACCTTCCCAACAATCATCATTAACATTTTGACTATTATTTCAATAATCTCTCAATACATTAACACAGTTGAAAAACAGATTAAAATAGAGGAATAGATATAAATATGTAAATGAAATACTTACATGTTATAAGAAGGAATTATTATATTTAATTTTCCTTCATTTTATTACGTATTCGTTTCCAAAGAACTTTGTTCCAAAGAACATTTTTTTGCAACATTATGTTGAAAAAGAAATCCTAAAAAGTTTTTAGAACTTGAATTCATTGTGCTCTTTTTGTTGCCTGTTCCAATTTAAGATAATATCCATTAAACCCTTGCTTCCATATCTAGCTCTCTGGAAGTCATTGCTGAAATAAATGGAATAGGGAATTTTCCACGTTCTAATTCATTTAGAATTCGGACATATTCCTGCTGACTTGTGTCCCCATGAATACCCATGGCAGGCCATCTGTCTCTCCTCCTTTTTCTGATAAGCTCATCACATCTTTTTTTGGTTTCACCAGATGAATAAGTTTTACATACATCCATAATATGAAGAATGATATGGTTTTCATTCATTCCAGTGCACCGTTGTTCACAGGAAGGCAGTTTTTCAGGAAGTTCTCAGCAGCCAGCCTTATTTCTTTTGATAAAGCTATACCCTACTTTAAAGTTTCCCCATCAAGTTTTAAGTACTATATAATCTTGCATAAGTTACAAGTATTCTGTTTCATCAAGGAAAAAGTAGATAGGTTTCTCAGATTGATGTTCTCACACACTGAAAGTTTATTAGTCTTCCAGGTATTGCAATACAGATTCTACATCTCTCTCCAAATAACATTTGTGGTCACTTGGAGGTATCACCAGAGTTACAAGTAGACTGTAAGTTTAACAGTGTTCAGTAGCTACCTGTTTCACTCTTTGGCCAGTTCCTTGGATGTCAGTAGCATCATACAAAAAAATCCATTCTTCCTTTCTAGAAATAGCTAATGAATAATGCTGAGAGCAGATCACATGTTTTCTCTGATCCAGTCTAACCAACTCCAATATATCCAATTGATTTGGAACAACTGTCTACCCCTTAGTTTAAAGGGTGGCAATAATTGACAAGCTACAGGACAACACAATTAGTAACAGATCTAAATAAATTAGGTTATTTAATTTTTAAAAAACTTATTTACAAATACCTGTTTATATTCTTGAAGGAATCTGTGTGATACCTTAAAAGTTAAAGGATCACTGCTCCTTTTATTATGATAATTATGGTTACATTATTAAATTAATTGATATTTGAGTAAAGATTTCAGGTGACTGCTAAATAGCATAATGTGCATGTGTGTATGTTTGTATACGTGAATCATCTACAGCAGGGTCACTTGGATAAAAGGTTAAAGCTCAGAAAGTAAAAATAGCTTATTTATGGTTTATTCTTCATTTCTCCATCTTTACTATCTGTGCAGGAAGCTCCATCTAATTCTCTGGGAATTATAGCTCTTTAAACCTGTGAACTTATTTCTTCAATAATCTATAGAACATTTTGTAAACTCACACATGTTTGAGAATGCCTTGTGTGTTTATTTTAATAGTAACAAGACTGTGTCTTCATAGGCAAAGTGGTGTGAAAGAGTTGATGAATTTAATTATTATAGATAGCCTATCTGAGTAGTTCAAGCAAACATTATCTCTTCCTCAGTAGGAAATGTTTCTGCTTGAATCACTCTGATAATTGCCTCAGGTCTCCACTTCACCTGAGTAGGCGGTCCTCAGCTGTCTCTACCTATTCATGGTTAAATTATACTTGACTGAAAGCCTCAGCCTCTCAGGGATTTTATGGGAAATTCTGAAGATTCAAAGTGTTAGACAGAGCCTTGTAGCTGGGCCACTAAAGAACAGAAGCACTGTAGTTTCAATTAAGGTGTGTGTTCCCAACTGCAAGGATTGGGGTTTTCTGTGCCTGTGTCTCTTACAAATGTTTGTTTTATAATTGGAAATCTAAAAAAGGATACCTTTAATAAGAAACATTACATTCTGCCTAAGCTTGATGTTTAACAAACTAGGAATAAGTTAAAGTGAAAAAATAGTGGTTATTTCCTTCTTCTGCCTCCAGAATCAGGAACATAATACAGTGTACTCATAACACTGTAATGTGTTTTGACAGTGGAAAATACAGAGGGAGCCATAGGAGAACTTCAGACCAACCCTTAGAGAGTATTATGTTGAATGTCTACTGTCATGAGTCTCAGTTGTTGTATTTGAAGACATACACTAAAAAATGAGATTTAAAGTAGCATCGAATGGCTAATAAAGAATAATTCCATAACAAGAAAACAATAACCCACGTAAAATGTGATTTTTATAACCTAAAGTGCATTTTCATTTCTCTACGTAGCCTTTCAAGAATGAACTTGAAACACTTAAGTGTTGAACTGCTTGTGAATTGGAGCATTGATAGCTGTATGCTATTGTGCCTTGCTTGTTTTAACTTGGGTTTAATTCTATAGTTCTTTTTAGTGATCTTAGTCTGAATACTATAGTCTTGAATCAAACCAATCAATATGATATCTATTTTAACCATGATAAGCAAATGACTAGCTCTTATTAACATCAGCACTGCTGTGCCTGAGACGTGAAGGAAGGCTATATTTTCTAGTAATTTTCTTACCATGAAAATTGCCTATGTCAATGCATTTCAGAGACCCAATTTGAGCAAAGATTTCTCAGTGAAGAATATAACAAATAAGCAGAAATAGAATTTGGAACTTGACTCAGACAACTCAAGATAGTTCAGTGAAGAATCAAGTTGATAGCTGAGAGAAGGTGAAAGGGGAAAAAAAGGATGACTTCACACACATTTTCACCTGCCTGAAAAAGGGAAAGAAAGGGTGATGAAAAAGATTCTCCTTACCGTTGTAAGAAATTATCATTACTGGTACCAGCTCTTTGAGAGCTTTGAATAACTCACAAGTGCCTTGAGGATTATAGCAATTGCTTTGAGACTTTACAGGCTGAGTGTTATTTTAACCCTAGCATCCCATTTTAGGAAAGACCTGCTCCTTTGGTAGCTTAGTATCTTTAAAGTTTTTCATTGTTACATATGAAAATGTTCTATGGTGAATCTGACTGCATAGAAAATGCCCAATGTTTCAGTAAAAAGATTCTGTTTCCTATTTGAGAGCTCTCTATAGGAATGTGTATGTATTCTCCATTGATTTATTTATCTGCTCTAGACCCTGCTGGGCACTGTTGATCTAAGAATTTCTTTCCTTGAAGAACTTATGGTCTAGTGCTAAAGATAGGTGAGCATATACACATTAAAACTCAGAAATATAAAAGATAATAGAGATTTAGCCCTCCATAAAGAAAAAAAAATGTTACTAATTTGCTGGTTTCAGAATAAGAATTTTTGAGATTTAACCTAACTTAAGGCAAATGTTATGTGCTTCACCTACATTATTCCATCCAAACCTCATAATATTCTTATGAATATAATTAGCATCTCCACATTGAGCAAAATTAAAACTGACTGCATACCTGAGCTAAGGCCATGCGTGCCCTTCATAAATGGCAATCCTGGATTTATATCCAGAACTGTTGGATTTCAGATCCTGAGTTCCAAATCACTATCTTAAATTTCTTCTTTATGTAAAAATCATATCATATCACATAGAAGTATTAGAGAATGTTCAATGAAAATCTTTTATAATCCTTATTTAAGTTCATTTTTCATTCTCAATTTTCATCCTGTGCTTTGTATTTTTATTGATGTTACCATAGAAATGTTTACCTATGATATTGTTTAAATATTCTTTAGTTACTTACAAAGTAAGAACAGTACAATTTTCTCTATATGGTTCAGGTTAGGTACTTGTGATCTGATTGCTTATATCTGTGCCATGACTCATGAAAATCTCCCTTATTGCATTCTTTTCAGAGCACTTCTAATTTTAACTGAATAATTACTTTAATTCTATTACCACACCTGTACTTTCTAAATATGATAGATTTGACACCATCATAAATTGACAAGTGATCCACAATATGTAATTTTTTGTCTGGAACTTATATATATATATATTTATTATAAAGCATTAAGGCCATACCATTTTGCTTATGTGATTTTACAAAAATAGAGGAGATATCATTAGAGTAGAGAAAAGGGATAGAGGGAGAGGGAGGAGGGATGAGAAAAGGGAGGAACTACAGAATGAAATTGACCAGATGATGCTATGAACATATATGACTGTATCACAGTGAATTTCACCTTTATGTATATGTATAATGCACCAATTTAAAAAAAATAAATAATAAGTAGAAAGAAACCACCAGAGCAGAGGAAGTGGAGCAGGGGGAGGGAGAAAGAGAGGGAATTTCTTTTCAAATCAATATTTTTATTTATGGTTTGTCAATATTTTTATATTATACCAACTATAATGCTACTGGGGAAGTCTAAGAGGGGGCCTATGATCTAGAATGGTATAAATTAGTAATGCATCAATTAGTATCTCTAGAGTTTTTAATTACTTAAAAGATCTTTAAAATTTCAGAATGCATTCATTACATTTTGTGAAAAAAATCTGGTAGTTTATTTAGCCTCTCTAATATTACTATATGAGTTGAGTAGGTAATACCCTTAGGGAAACATATAGAAAAATCCAAAGAGAAGTCTCAAAGTGTAACAGTATAAAAATCCACAAACCGAGCATCCTGCCTTTATGTTTTCTGAAATACAACTGAAAGGAAATGTTGACATAGCATAGAATTATGAAAGGTAAATAGTTCACTAGAAAAGAAAACTGAAAGTATATAGAAATATTTGTCTACATAGCCAAATGTTTTTAAAGCAAAATAAATAATCTAATATTTGATAAAAATTTCATGTAGAATGCTTCTTTATCATAGAAATAATTTTATTCTAAATATTTTGTGTTAGATTATTATTGACAGATTTGGATCAAATTGACCACATCAATAAAGTACTCTTTTTTTATATAGGCAGTTTTAAAAGGAGATATTGGAATGTGGGACATAGTCACATTCCTGGTTCTATTGGATTACTGTCAAAACTAATCTCTATTCAGATTCTTAAGGTTTTAATGTGATAAAACCCCTAAAAGGTGATTATAACCCTGTGGTTTATATTGCAGTAATGGTTATTAATGTACACAAAAAAATCATTTATAAAACAAGTTCTAAATATTGAAAATTTGAGAAAACTTTAAATGTGTTATATCATTATAGTCAGTAGCACTATATTAAAGTCTTGTAACTTTAAAGACACAGGCTATACATACATTTTGCTTCTTTGTTTTGAGAAAAATTATAAGAAAGGTTACGAATCAATTAGCAGAAGCCAGGTCTTTGATAATTGCGATTACTGGATGTTCCCATTAAATATTTTATTATTAAATATATAAGGAATATAAAGTATTCAATTCCACATCCCATCCATGGAAAACTTACCATATGCATTGTTTGGATAAATAAATTAAATGTTTATATTTACAGTGTTGCTGTTTTGTTTTCCGAATCTCTGTTATTTTAGCATTCTGAAATATTCAATCAAGTTGAAAAACAAAAATTATACATCTCTCTCTCTCACAGATTTTCCAAAATTTAACAAATACTATAAATTATAGCATACAAATGAATGAAAATGGTGAAAAGAAGGAAGAAAGTAGCATGAAATCTCAGTGATATCTTTAATATAATTTCCCACATTCCCAGGGATCAGCTGTATCAGCATTGACTATAGGAACCTGATAATTAAGATAGACCATTTTATAGTAGGAACATTGGAGGTCATGATGAAGATGGCATCCTTGCAGTCAATGGTCTTTCCCTTCCCATCTGTCAGTCGGCCTTCATCAAACAGCTGCAGCATGATGGTGAGCACATCTGGATGGGCCTTGTCCACCTCATCGAAGAGCACCACAGCATTGGAGCATTGCTTTAACTTCTTGGTCAGCTGGCCACCCTCCTCATGGCCAATATAGCCTGGTGGGGACCCAATAAACTTGGCCACCTCATGTCGCTCCTGGAACTCAGACATGTCCAGCCTGATAGTAGGAACAATTTCATGATGAAATTTTAACTGTTCTTTAAAGTACTTTTGTAAAGGAGATGCATTACATTGAAAGTTAAGGAGTCAGTTGACTCTTAGGAGATCATGGTCATTAAAAAAAAATAATAACACAAAGGAGTGCCACATAACCAGTAAAGGAAAAAAACATTATCTATTTTCTTCCTTTTTAATTTTTCTAAAATATCAAAGTAGAGTAAGTTTAATATTAAGTTACATCAGATTAATCACTAAAATCTGTAGGCCAACCTTTTTTAAGTTAAATAATACCTTTAAAACAACTATCATCATGATCCTATTCACATTTCTGGAATTTTTATTTTTATAGTGACTATATAGAATCTAATTCCTAAAACTTTATCATGTAATGTCACTTTATAAATTGAAAATGCCTGTGCAGAAATTCTATGAATAGAAAAATATAATAATAAAAAATAATAATAGAAAAATATAAAGAGACATATTAAAACTGATGTCTAAAAATCTTATTAGAGAACACTTTATTTTTGTTCCTCATTTCTCCTTCTAGAATAGATTTTGATGTGCTTATTATTAAAATTTAAGTTCTAAATAAAATACACAGCAAAATAGTTAATTTGTTCAGTCAAAGATTGTGGAAAAGTTTTAGAGATCTGTTTAGCACAGTTCTAAAATTCAGTGCAAATTTCTCCTAGCATGATTAACTTTTGATACTTTACTTCCACATGTGAATTCAAGGAGATACATTTGTTGAATAATTATGTACTAGTTCTTTGGGTCCCTCCTATACCTCTGAGGGCTGAGGGTTTTGATAGGTAAGTGATATTCTCCTTATTGCCTAAGGCTCTGCCCACCTGAAGCTCTGCCCACCTGTAGCTATGCAAATCTGACTTACTTATCAGATTTCTTCTGATCCCTTAAATCAATTCCAACTGTAATCTGCCTGAATTTCCAATTTTGTCCTAGTCTGTGAATTTTTTCATATTCATTAATAGTAAAATTAAAGAGAAATGTTTCTTTGGTTTGTTTACATTTTATAGAAGATATATATGGTGCAATAGTCAAGGTTTTCCAGAGAAACAGAATCAATAGGATTGTGTGTGTGTGTGTGTGTGTGTGTGTGTGTGTGTATAAACAGAGAGTTGGAGAAAGAGATTATAAGGAATTTGTTGGCAAAATTAAAGAGGGAGGGCAGGTTCTCAAGATCTGCAGGTTGAGTCAAGAAGCTGGAGATGGAGGAGAGACAATGATTTGTTCCAATCTGAGTCCAAAGGCCTAAAAACCGAGAGAAATAGTGACACTGTTCCCATCTGAAGGACAACAGACTTGAGACTCAGGAAGAACAGATGTTTTTATTTCAGTCCCAAAGCAGAAAAAAGAGACACTGTCCCAGGGTAAAGGCATTAAGTAGGAAAGAACACTCTACTGGAAGAGTCTGTCCTTTTGTTCTAGCCAGGTCTTTATCTGGTTGAATGAGGGCCATGCACATTAAGGAGGCAATCTAAATTATTCAGTCCATTCATTTAAATGTTAATCTCATCCAAAACAACCAGAATGATGTTTAGTTAAATATCTAGGCACTCTGTGACCCAGTAAAGTTGACATAACAAATGAACCATCCCAAGAATTAAACAGTTGTCCTAAGGACTATTTCTGTGTTCCTTGGGTCTAACTGCAAAACTACATAAAATTCTGCTCCATTGTTCTTAAATATTCAGATTCTTCCTCCATGAACATTATTGAAGATAAATTTTAAAAGTGTATTGGCCAGTGTCATGCTGTAATAAAATAAGTAGTAGTTGTGGAGATCAGATGATACCTAATTATTATAGAAGTAATGAGGACAACCTGAATGATTAGTTATGTGCATTCTTTAATTCTTTTTAATTATGAAGTATATTAACAGATTAGCCTGAACAATAACTTTATTCCTTAATTCCAGGTTTGTAGATGTAGACAATATGACAAAATATAAGAGAAATATGAACTTATAAAATATATTTTATGAGAACTATAATCATAAAATATAATTTTATAAAATATTTTACAGGATGAGATATACATACAGACTTCAAAAAGTTATTTCTTATTGGCCACTAAGTATTTGGATGTTTAAAAGCAAATAAATAATTGACACTTTTTTAGAAGTAAGAAATGGGAATTTTTTAAATTAATGTATGTTTTAATGAAACTTCCCCTGCTGTGAATATTAGTGGATATTTACATACCTACATATTAAAAAACTATTTTAAGCAATGAATGAAAAGTCCAACTTTGATTAAATATAATACATTCTTAGCTTTTGACTTTTTTCAGAAAGATTTATATAATAAATGACTTCAAATGGCTGCCCTGGTCATCTTTGTTTCTTAAAAATATTAAGTATCTGTTTTTCCAGGACAATTTGTAAAGTATGTTGTTTAAAGTATCCTGATTTCTTCTCAATGTCAAATAGAGGTCAAAATAAAACAGAAGTAGCAAAAATAGCTATAATACAATTATAAATTGCTATAATTTAATTCAGTTTACAATGAGCAAATTCTCATCTGTTTTCTTCATGTAATGTCACATTTAATCTCACAGATGAAATTGACACTGCTATTGTTTCCATTTTCAGATATGGAACAACTTGTCTAATGTACAAAGTCATAAAGTGACAGTAGGAATCTGAGTCTCATCATAGATAAATGACTCACTCAAGCCAAGGGAAAACTTCCTCTAATAAAGCTCTCATAAACTCCTAAATAGTGGCAAATTGAGATCCCTAAGCAGTGAATCTGATTTTGAAAAGAGTAACAAGTACTCAGGGATATATTTTGGTAAAAACCGTAGGTGATAAAATTGAGAATTGCAAATTAAATATTTCAAAGTGAGATGTGATTATAAACTAATAAAGAATGTTTCTGATACATAGATTATGAAAACATTTTCAATAGTATGCTCCAAAATATTTTGTGCAAAATGTATTATTGACCTAGGCATTATGCCATTGTGGACCTGAGTGATCAAATGTACTATTTTAAATACATGTTAAATATGGTATTCATTATGCATAGCTTTGTGAGTATGAGAAATTATAATGAGAACATTGAGTGGTGTATATTGCATCTACTTTTAAACTTCCAACAGTTTTCTGAAGTTGAAAAGTCACTGATATTACTAACTGGTTCTAAGTTATATGACTGGCAAGTAATTCAGTGAGAACATTGGGTTCAGAGTTGCAGACACCACAATTCATTGTACCATTTAACTACTCCACACTCACTACCTTTATCTGAAGAGTAACAAGTATACTCCAAGTGCCAATTAGTATTTTGTCTGTTTAGGAATCCTAAAACTAAGAGTCTAAAGTTGATTCCCATATGAATGCTCTGTGAGGTAGAATAAATAATTTATGGTTATGATGACTCTGTGGATTACTTAGAAGTTATTGAACAGCTTCTTGTTAGTTCTTTGAAAGCGTTGCAAATTATTCTCTCCATATGTACTTTCTCAGCATTTATTACATTTTTCTATGGGAGATTAGACATAATTTTGAGAAGATATATGTAAAATGAATTGAAAAAAAGAGCTAGAATATTGAATAATGCAGTATAACTGATACCAGGAGCTCAGGTTAGCTGGAAGCAAAAGGTTGTCTGTGCTGGAGAAGACAACTCAAACAACTAGCCAAAAAGGAAAGAATTAACCTTAAATCACTTACGGTGATGATGTAAGCAAGAATAGAAAACTGTGGAAAGTCTCAACTCTCCCCTGTTACGTTTTTTTCCCTGGGATGGTGCACAGTTCAGTAGATCAGTACAGTCACTGGGATCATCTCACTGTTGAAGGAACCCAGGACAAAAGGCATATGTGTTTTTATGGACCCTTAGACCCAGAGGAAGGTGGAGAATAGGAATGAACAAATAGAGGTACTGAGAGCAGGTGATGTTCATGGTTTCCTCTTTCTTCCCTACACTCCATGAAGTGGCCTCAGGGAGGTGCCTGAAGAGGACCTCTGCCCAAGGTCTCAGATTAAGAGACCTGAAATTGAAGGCACCCAGGCTAACGATGCAAATGTGCCAGTGGGCATGACCAGCCAGGTGGGCCTGAGCTCTTGGCTCCAGCTCCCTTCAGGGTCTAACGTGCACTGTCAGTGCTTACAGACTGGTGTGGGCTGAATAGCTTTCCCCCAGACACAGGTAAATCCTTTGTAATTGCATATGGTCCTGTCAAAAATTCATTCATAATTATGTGGGGTTTTTTTGTTATTGTTTTTGTTTTGGTGGATGAAGTTACTTTTATTGAAGTATCTGACAAAGATGTTAATGTATGTTTGGCAATTAAGGAAAAGTGAAAAATAGTTTCTGTTAGAGGATAAAATAATAAATCAACACAGGTGAATGTGATAAAAAATAATATGTGGGTTAGATGTAAGACATATCATTATAGAAAATTAAAAATCCCCCGATATAAATAATGTCTTGCCAGAAATCAATAAAAATGATTCATCTTCCCAAAATTATGTAAAACTACAATGCACTAATAAAAAATGTGGGAAATATGATTCATCAATTGAGCCAGACATGATGATGCACCCCCATAATTTCAACTATTTAGGAGACTGAAACAGGACTGCAAGTTGAAGGCCAGACTTGGCAATTAAGATACACTGTCACCAAACAGAAAATAAAAGAATTTGAGGTTATAACTCAGTGATAGAGTATCCTGGGTTCAATTCTCAGTACAACATATACGCAACAGGAATTCCTGAATAACAGAAAAAAGGGAAGAATGCAAAAACAAAAACAAAAACAAAACAAAAACAAAAAACAAAAAAATCTAATAAATCCTATAACCAAAGAAGAGAACATGTTAATTTTTAACTAGAGTTTTGCTTCACTTGTGACTTGGAATATAAAACTGTTTAACACTACCTATCACAAGACTTTCTGATAAATATAAACATTCTTTATGAATCCTGCTGGAACTTAATGAAATTCACCAGATAAGTTGACTTAAATGCTTCCTTTCTTCTTGATGAGGAGAATTTAGAGAATTGTCATTGTAACATTCATAGTCCTTATTTTGGCCTTCTCCACAACTTCTGGCTAAAAAAATCTGCAACTTTAAAATACACTTTTACTCAATGGGTATTATTAGTTACATTTCAAGTGTATACATGCCATCCTTTCTTCCTGTCAACTTCAATTCCCTTTTCCCTTTCTAATTCCAAATTCCATCTTTGGAATTACTTCTAACTGAATTTAATTAAATTTTTAAGTAAATATATATTAAAATGCACCTCAAAAACCTTGAAGCTTTAATATTTCCTGCACTGAGAATTATGCTTGGAATTTTAGTACATACAGAGAATATGCATATATATATATATATATATATATATATATATATATATATAAAAGATACATTGACTCTACTAATATACATAGAAGCCTTGATATTTTAGTACCTCATAGCACCAGAAAGAATTTTTATTCCAAAATTCCCATTGTGACTTGTAGGTCACTCACATTGGTCCAAAATAAACATGTAGTTGTAAATGTAAAATGTTAAGACACAAATAGTAGAAATAATGTACTTTTAAGGGGATAGAGGAGAAAAAAGAAAATATCCTTTACTATATTATCACATCTGCTAGGAGTTGAGGACAATAAGGTACATCGTAGGAGGGTCCAAAGGCAAATGTAATACAGTTCTTAACACCACTACCATAAAGCAAATTCAAGAAAAATCAATTGGTTATGCCAAACCTGTAACTTAAAGATGACCCCAAGTTGTTTCTGTTACTGGTTTTATATTTTGCTTGATCTCATCATTGGCATTATATTGCTTCCTGGTTATGATAGAGTCTAGTGTACAGGAATCCAAAAAACCAAACAATAAAATCATAAAGGTAGTGAACAATTAGAGGATCAAAAAGGGGTTGGGGGGAGAGCAGGCAGACTGGCAGAACATTCTCTGAATCTTTAGAAAATGGATGTTTAAGAATCTCTTTGAAATTATAGAAGGAGGAGATTAAGAAAGTTTTCTAGCAAGTGAAGGATGATAAATGAGAATTAATTACATTAATAATTTAAGTTGTATAAAAATGTCATTCATAGCATTTTATTTAACAAGCTCTCTTTATTGTTTTATTTTAGTGTAAAAATAGAGCCAAGACTTTTTATGGATTTTCTCATTACCCTAGTCCTCAAACTCTATTTTTTCTGTGAGATCTTAAATACCTGCATGTCAGTTCTCTTATGTTAGTAATTTTTCAAGATCCTAACTCTCATATTTGTGAAAGGCCTGTTATTGATCCACAAGTTGCCTTTGAAATATGCCTTTACACTTGTAGTTGAATCACTTTGTAATAATTACATTTATTGAGTTACTGGTATGAGTTAGGTCCTTTACATACATCATTGTATTTAATCCTCAAAACAATTCCATAAGAAATATTATTATCCTCATTTAACAAATGAGGAAATTGAGGGTCAGAGGAGTTCAGGAACTTGCTCACATGTTGTATATAGATTGCATCACAGGATTAATATTCAGGCCAAATTGCCTCCAAATCTGACTTATACCACAATGGTACACTTTGCCTCTCTCTCCTACAATTCAGGATAAAAGATAAGCCCTATGATGAAGGTAAAATATGTATTCTTAACTGAAATCATATGGTTTATTTGGAAAATCTCTACCTTGTGAAAAGGTCTCAGTGAGTGAATCCCAAGAATTTATTTATTTTATTGTGCTTCCGAGTTCTCCTTTATAGCGTGGAGTTTTTAATGTTGCTTTTCCTTATATCAGTCCTTGCAGATAGGGGTGACCTATTTGGGTGAAAATGAGATGAGTAATTTTGAGGTAATCAGTAAACAGAAGGACTGAATAGTCCAAATTGCTAAAAATGGAAAATTCCACATAGTGCCCTGAAGATCTGTGAGACTCAAGCTATATCATTTCAGAACCTTCTTTTCCACAGTTTGAATTGGTCAGTGATATTCAACTCAGAAAATAATAATTAGTTTCATCTGAACTACTTTACAGTAGCTTACTAATGTATAGTTCTTTTTTAGAAAAAAATTTTTAGTTGTAGGTAGACACAATACCTTTATTTTATTTATTTATTTTTATCTGGTGCTGAGGATTGAACCAGTTCCTCACATGTGCTAGGCAAGCGCTCTACCACTGAGCCAGAACGCCAGCCCCTGATGTGTAGTTTTGAAACTGTACTTTCTTTCCCTACCTCCATGAGAAGTGTAGTTTCCATGCAGAGACTTAACTCAGCTTCCCAGACCACACCCAGACCAAAGTCTGGGAAGTTTGTTTTCTTTTTCTCTTTCTCTTTAATTTTTAGTTTATTCTAAAATGCTACCAGATTTACAAATCCATACTTGTCTAGAGAAAAAAAAAAAACCCTAGGAAGTAAGAAAGACAAAAACTTGTTTATTTTGCTTTTTCAAGTGACAGATGTAATACTGGATTAAGATCTACTTTGTCATTTAATAAATCCCTATTTTTATTGTGTGTGTATTTTAAAATATGGCATTTTCATTGTTTTTTGGACTAGGTTTTCTTTTTTATAAACAAACTTGAAATTCAGCATCTAATTATATTGAAGCAAACACAGAACTAATCTATTGTTAATTCTACTGGTATTGAATGAATTAAGTTGCCTTAGAGGGAATGGGTGCCTTCCTAAGGTTCATCTTGCTTTTCAAGAACATGGTACATCTTTCATTTGTGTACAAATTTTCCTTTGTGCCTTTTTTCTAGCTGGGTATAGTGCTGCATTCCTATAATTCTGGTGGCTCGGGAGGCTGAAGCAGTAGGATCATGAGTTCAAATCCAGCCTCAACAATTTAGGGAGGCTTTAAACAACTTAGCAAGATCCTGTCTCAAAATAAAACTGTTTAAGTGCACCTGGTTTCAATCTCCAACACCAGGAAAAAAAAAAAAAAGATTCTCTTTCTTATTAATTCTGTATGTAGGTATATATTTTCTTTGCATTTATTGATAACCATAGATTTAATTATGTGTTCTGACTAGCTATTATATATGTGTACATTTTTGTATCCATATATCCAGATTCATAAATATATAAATAACTGATCAGAACATGTTTTCAATGTATACACATTCCATATGAATATTTAAATGTAGAACATGCATAGCTATAGAACATATAAGAACATATAAGTTCATATAACATATAGAACATATAAGTTCTATTTATATATAATTTTTGTCTCTAAAGTTTTACATATTATGAAACTATTAATTTGATACACATATTACTAAAACACTTATTTGTAATAGTTTTTCAATTCATATTGGATTTTCCAGGAATAAAATTTTATTGTCTATTTTCTTCTTCCTTGTTAATTTTTGCATAAATCATTTACATTTCTCTCTTAATTATATAGATTAATTCCTTAAAAAATGCAAAATATACTAGTGCTGGTACTAAGCATTTTAAATTATTTCTGATATTCAGCGTGAGTGCTTCCAGTGTATCCCTGTTAAATCTGGTGCTGTTTGCTAATATGTTAGGATTTTTTGCAATATCATTCATGAATTATGGTATATTACATTTTTAGAACACAATCATTTTAAGGTTTAGGCTCAATACTAAATATATCATAAAAGTAATTTAGAAGTTTCTTTATGTGTGCTCTGAAACAGTTTGTCAATATTATACTTCATACTATTAAAAAAATATAGTTGGTGAATTTTAAAGTGAACCTGTCACCTCCTGAAACTGTCTTTTGCTGCTACTTTCTAAGATAAAAACTGCTAGAATCTTTCACTATTCTTCCTAATTGTCTTCTAATTTCCTTTTGTATAACTTCTGCTTGGTCTCTGGTTTTGTACTCTTTATGAATTTTTAAAATCTGAAATATTATGTTTCTAGAATTTTTCTGAAGATGAAGTTTGTTTTTCCTCATTGTTATAATTTATATAATTTCCAGAACAAAGTCATGCTTAGATGGTAGTTTCTTTGTTTTGTTTTTCCATATTCATTAAGTCTTTTAGTACTATGAATCATGGTAGCAGGTCTAGTCTACAAGACCAACCTTAGATACAGTATTGCACTGGAAGAACTCACAGAATTCATTAAAAGTTGCTATCCTCATAGTTACAGTTTATTTCAGCAAAGGATATATAATAAATTCAGCCAAGAAAATAAATGCAGGGAGCAGATTCCAGGAAATGTCCAAGTGTGGCTCTTCCAATTCTCCTTTCCCACTGGAATCATGAACAGTGTTATTTTCCCCACAATGATGTGTGAGAATAAATGCGAAGTACTGCCAGCCAGGGAAGCTCATCCAAGCTTTGGTGTCCAGAGATTTTGTTGTGGCTTCATCACATGGACATGGCTGACTACACATGTGGTTGACATCTATTGCCAGCCCTCCCAGAGGATGAGCTGATCCCATGGATCTAAACTGCCGGCTCTGAATCACATTGTTAAACTAGCTGATTTGGCTAAACCTTGCCATATTGTTAGACAGTCTGATATAAACCAAGACACTCTCTCAAGCAAGGCTATTCCTATTAGGCAAGACAGTTCAGGGACATAGATATCACCTACCAGAACATGAGGACAAAGACCAGGTATTTCTTTAAGCAAAGTTAAGTACTTTAATACATGGTAGAAAGAGGTGAAGTTCTGGTTCTCAAAATATAAGAAGTTATATATCCTGACTCAAATATATATGCTAGGAAAGAGACTGATAAGATGTATTATAAGGTTTCACTCTTTTTGTAGGTAGTTCCATTTGGGATATAAATATTGACCTGTGAAATAAATTAGAAACATTCTCAGCAAAGTGAAAGGATTTTTTTTTTTTTTTTTTTTTGGTACAGGTGATTGAACCCAGAGGCACTCAATCACCGAGTCACATCTCCAGACCTTTTTTTTATATTTTATCTAGAGACAAGGTCTTGCTGAGTTGCTTAGGGCCTCACTGTTGTTAAGGCTGGCTTTGAACTCAAGATTCTCCTGTCTCAGCCTCCCAGGCTACTGGGATTATAGGTATGTGCCACTGTGCCTGGCGTGAAAGGATGTTTTTTTTAACAAAAATGTTTGAAGACTTCCCCTTTAAAACAAAAGTTAAAATCTAAAAATATTAAATTTTTCAACATATCTTACCTTATCTTCATTGATGTTATTGTCAGCTTTCTATGGCTGTGGCAAAATCAACTTAAAAATAAAAAAATGTTAATTTTGGCTTACATTTTCAGAGCTTTCAGTCTCTTGTCACTTGACTCTATTGATTTGGGCCAGTACAGTGTGGTATGAGCAAATGGTCACCTCATGAGAGCCCAAAAGGATGAAGGGGAGATGGGATACTAATATCCCCTTCAAAGGCATGCCCCAGATGACCTTACTTCCCTCTACTAGATCCCACCTAGTAAGAGTACCACAGTCTAGGGATCAAGCCTTCAACACATAAGCTTTGGGGAGACATTCATGACTTGATAGCAACTGATAATCTCAACAGATGATTCATATTTTTAAAAGGAAGAGAGAAATAATTTAAATATGATGATATTGCTATGGAAGATTCAACATAGAGGTTGAAGGGTAAATTTCTGACACCAAATGATAAGCCATCTTCAAAGGGAAGGGAGGGAGAGCCGATTCTGGGAGCATTTATTAGCTCCAAAGGAAGATTTCCCTTAAGGTTCACCTTGCATTCCATTGGACTAGCTGCTGAAGCAAACAAAACACAGCAGTGCCAACTCCCCAAACTGAAGAGGTCCTCAGAATTTTGCATTTTGCAAAAACAGGAGACACATAATCTGTTTAACATAGATTGGCGACATATTTTGAAGACAAGTTAATAGACTAACAGGTTCTTTGCAAGCTCAGTCACTGAATCATTTCTAATGTCTGCTTCAGGGTTCTCCACATTTAAAATCAAACCTAAAAGTGAACACAAAATGTCAACCCCATTTATGTGTGTATTCCCTACTTGATACCAGAAATAATAGAAGGCAACTTATTAGCATACATAAACAATACAAAAAGATGAAAAAAGAAGTTCAGAGGAAAAGGACATAGAAAATTAAATGAAAAGTAATAAAAACGTTATATCAAACCCAGATGTTAAATTAATATATAAAATTCTTACTGTCATTCTCTAACACTTGCTGAAGTTTTTTAGTCAGAGATGACTGGGAAAAAGAAAATGTTGGGAAATCTGCATGGTTTTTGGCAATTCATTCTTGGTGCTTAATTTTATATTTGTTTGCCTTTTGTGATTAACGGTCAAAATTGAAAAGATGCAAATTATTTGCAATTCATGGATTTATTAATCTGCAGCTAATAATTTAAAAATGTATACCAGTAAGTCAAATTTTAAAATGACTTATAGACAAAAATCATACAAAAATTATGTTTATATGTATGTAATTTATAAAGAAACTGAAGTAAACATAGAAGTGGGAGTTGTAGGCAAATTCCATGTAAAATTTATCTCTTTTTCTCCATTTACAAATTTAGTTCGGTGTACATAATTTTGTAATTAAAAATTAAAATAGCAATAAACATAAGCTAATTGTTGCATAAAATGTGTATTAAATATAGCAATCACTATAATAATTTTATAAATGTACTATTTATATTCTTAACCCATCAAAGTGATATTTTTTTTATTAACTGCATATACTGAAGAAAAATAGTGTATATTTTGCCACTTATCTCTAAAGCTCTGTGTATAACTGAATCTTCTACCCATGATATAAACATTTTGGAAATTTCACCTATTTGAGGGAGCTATAATAACATCAATTTGTTAATATCTTTATTACAACAACTGATTTTATAATAAGAGCATTCCATTTTTTGGAAATTATCTGATGCTATAAAAACCCAAAAAATGAAATTCAAAAACATAATTATGAATGAATACATTTTTACGTAGTGAGTTTTTCATGTGAATTTAAAAACCTGTAAAAAAATGTCTGTCTAGAAGTTCTCTATATGATTTTAAAAATAAAGTCAAGCAAAATCTTCCATGAATGAATAACGGCTTTAGTTCTTACATGAGTTCCCACCATTCTATCCATCATAGCAAACATGACCCAATATAAAGTGAAACATTAATCCAATTGAATAATTGATACAATCCTTCATGTATTATCAGTTCCTTTTTATACTTGGAAATGATTTTATTTCTAGCAATAAAATATTCCCTAATTTTTTTTAAAAACCACAGTGGGTATATGTAAGACATTCTAGAGAACTATAATAAACCCTATGTGAAAATATTAACAGAAGAGTTAAACAGCCACACCCAGAAATACACAACTATAACCCCAAACACTAGGGAGGCTGAGGCAGGAGGATCACAATTTCAAGGCCAGCCTCAGTAATTTAGCATGATCCTGTCTCAAAACATAAAACCCCCCTTGGTTCAATCCCCAATACTGGGGGAAAAAATAGTGGTAAAAGAAAAAAACATACAGGCTGTAGTTTTCCATTTTAGTTCTTATCAGAAAAATTAACTTTGATTGGCATTCAAAGCCAAAGAATTATGCAGGAGCACCAATACTTATATTTCATCTCAATGTTTTTCTATTGTGTATGCTCTAATGGCTTCCTAGAGATTAGGAAGGAATCAGAATTGTAGAGTGCAAGGAAGGAATTTTCAGATGCCTCTGTGACATCTGTTTTTAATGTGTTCATATTAAAAATAAAACATGGAAATTCTGATTTTAGAGAGTCTCTCCTGGTATCATCTTTGAGTCCTTTGTCTTTTGTCAGTACTTAATAGAAGCCATAGTCCTTTTCAATCTCCCATTTTGCCTATTGTATTTTTAAGGATATAAAAGCAGAAATCCAGATAAATAATGCAATGATAGGCCTTTCCCAGCAGTGTGGCAGTGAAGCTTTTGGGGGCTTTCAACAATGTAATTGGTAAACACAAAATTAGAATCAGTACTCAGTTGTTAATGAGCAGTTTTGAGTTCATTGCTATTGGACTTTCTGTGCCTTGCAGTGTTTGCATCACCTAATTTGATGTGCTCGTGGCGAGATCCGTACAGATGCCTGAAAAAAAAACCACACACACACACACACAATCCGTGGGATAATTGGGCATTTTTGTACAATGCACACTTGCAATTTTATGTAGAGTGATTTTTTTCAATTATACATAAACCATGGTTTCCAACAAGATCTCTTCAAACTTTGAATAGGGACTTTTCTGTTTTCCCACTCCTTGCATCAAAATACTCTCAAATTGTAGACTCCACATTGCAATTTTGTTGTTGGAGTTTACTTTTCAACATCTGTTGTAGTGATTTTCACAGTGAAGTTTAAAAAAATACTTGTTGAAGAAACATACTACAATCTTAGCCTAGTGACATATGCAGAGCTTTAACAGGCAAAGTATCACCCTCTTTATTTTCATAGGTACAATTAGTGCTCTTTTTTCTTTTAGGATCAAAACTAATTAGTGGAAACCATCATTTTAAAGCAATATTACCAAAAAAATAGTTAAAACTTTATTTTTAAATAAATTTTTCTTAGGATGGCATAAGGGTTCCAAAAATAGATTTAAATGTATAGGCGATAGTTTGGGAAGTATCCTTGGAGGAATAAACAATTAAATGACTGAAATTTGTAATCATTAAATTTAATAATATCTATTACCCAATACCCCATAGGTGGTGGTGCACTTATTAACAATAATTAGCTTTACTGTCCCTTTTGAAATTAAAACAGTAATACCATGTCCAACTTAAAATAAGGTAGGATGAGGCAAATGACTGACCATCTCATTGGGTATGCAAAAAAGAAACAAATGGCATTGTGTTACTATTGTCATTCCCTGATCTTCATCTTTGCAATTCTGCCTCTGACGGAAGGATAGGGTGAAACATTTTCTAGCTTAACCATCAGTTTTATAGCAGGACCAAAATATATTTAGATAAATTCCAACACCCTCAGAAAAACAGCTTACTTCCTAGTGTTGTCAAGGAATATTTGTTACCATAAACATTTGTTTAACATATTTTTATGTTAGCTAGCATGTGCAAAGCATTTTTCTTGATGATATGGAATTAAAAATGAGCCAGACATAGGCCTTCCCTTGAGGAGGTTAGTAACCTTGAAGGAAGATGAGACTTACAGAACAAACTATATGATAGTTAGAAGTGAATTAGTGTGGTGGAAGATAAATAAATAAATGGAACTTCAGAAGAGAAAGTCTGTTTTCCTACAGCTTGGGGATCATTTGGAATTCCATAGAGCAAGGGCTTGAGAAAAAAGAGCTAGGGAACAATTGAGGTTGTTGGCACTCTACATAGGGAAAAGAGTGAGTGAGTCCAGAGATGCAAACACGTGGGATGTGTTTGCAAAACATGAAAATATATTTTTTCCTTGAACCATAAAAGACATCCACAGTAAAAATTGGGGAAAATATTGAAAAGTGTGTTGTCTATGGCTAGATTATTGTCTCATGATATTCATTTCAGTTAAATTCATTTCAACAATGAATTTTACCTAAGAACAGTTTGGATATGTCAATCAATCTGAAAAATCAGACTTAGGTCTTATGATGAGGCTCTGACTAGATTCTGTAGCATGTTACTCTGCCTGTCCTCTTGAGTGCATGCAGCTGGACTGTAGGGGCAGGAGAATTCTACTAGATATGATCCTTTCCATGCAATAGGTTAAGAATATACTAAATCCTATGTCACATATGCATGCTTTACAGAAGGGCTTACAAGCTGCTTTCTCTTGGAAACTACTTACAGTGTGCTGGTGCTCAAGTTATACCAAACAATTAAATACAAAACTACCAGTGAGGATATATTGTTATTTTTGTTTTTCAGATGTAGAAATTAAATTACACTTGTGGGGTAACTCTGGAATTGAAAATAAGATTTAACTCTAAAGTTAACTGATCCCCTATTCTAATCTCATGATCCTGCAAATCATAGTTATTTTAAGGATGAATGCTCAAACGAATTTTTAAAAATGACAACTGATGATGAAGCTATCAGACAACACAGACAGAAAGGCAGGCACACAGCCAAGCACTCTTATGTAGATAGAGTACAGGAAGAATGATTTTGATGACTGCATTTTTGAAAAGAGGAGTAAGAATTTTGTATCCTTTGAGAGCCTTTCTGATTTTACATATTAAGAGTAGATAAATTAACTAAAATACTCGTGTACGTGTGCTACGTGCCACGAGTCAGTTATTTATGATGCAGACTACCTTGATTTGTTCATTGCTGCTATTACAGAACACCATAGACAGGTTAAATTACTAACAATAGAGGTTTATTTGCCTCACAGTTCAGGAGGCTGGAAAGTCCAAGATCAAGAGGCTGCATCTGGTGAGGGCCTACTGTTGCATCATAACATGACAGAGGACATGGCCAAAGAGCTCATTTTTCATAACAAAGTCACTCCCAGGATAATGGCATCAGTCTGTTTATGAGGGTAAACCACTCATGATTTAATCACATCTTAAAAATCCTACCTTTCAGAACCATCACAATGGCAATTTCAACACGAATTTTGGAAAGGACATTTAAAGGCAGCACAGGCACTACTAGAACCATCTGTACACATTAATATAAGAATCTCCAGCTTTCTTATCTTCATAGAACATAGAATGTGGTCAAATAATATTTGGTCTTGAAGACTCGGATTGATTTCAATATCACTTTGAATAAATACTGACAATCCCACAGTGAGATAGAAGACCAAATGCTCGGGAAAGTTCTAAACACACATACACTTTTCTGGCATCATTTCAGAAATTATAGCAACACCTAAAGCCCTGAATTTGAATAGTTAGACTCAAAAGTTTCTGGTTCTGCAATCTAACAGTTCTATAGAGAAGCACTCCAAAAAGCCTCCTCAAAGTACCCTTTTCTTTAAACTTTTTAGTGTTAATAATCTTTCCTCAACTATGTGATTAAATAGTAAAACTATGTCAAAGATGGAATATTATGGCAAAGTGTCCAGACCCTAGGTTTCAGATCGTTGTTGGAAATACTTAATTTGAATGTTGCCTTAAATGTTCAGAAAAATAGAGGATCCATAAAAACAGTATTGAGGACATTTAATTGCTAACAGAAAGCACTATATATGTAATTTTCTAAATTGAGTCTTTTGTGTTATTTCCGTTATCCATATAAAGGACAGGCAGCATGAGATTAAGAACAGAGAAGGAAGTTGCTTTTTGAATAGTCCTTTGCTTTGGATGTGCTGTAGTCAGCTTTTTCTGTTGCTGTGACTAAAAGACCCAACCAGCACAATTATAGAGGAGAAAAGGTTTCTTTGAGGGATCACGGCTTCAGAAGTCTTAGACCATAGGCGGCTGGTTCCATTCCTCAGGGCTCCAGGTGAGGTAAGAACAACATGGTGGCAGAGTGTGGCAAATGGAAACAGTTCACATGGTGATCAGAAAGCAGAGAGAGAGAGAGAGAGACTCCACTCTCCAAATTAAAAATATATACCCCATAGCCATACCCCCAATTAACCACTTCCTCTAGCCACACCCCACCTGCCTCCAGTTACCACTCAGTTAATCCCATCAGGGATCAATCCACTGACTAATTAGGTCAAGACTCTCACAACCCAATCATTTCTCCTCTGAACCTTCTTGCATTGTCTCACATGTGAGATTTTGGGGGACACCTCACATCCAAACCATAACAGGATGCTAATGTTTATGAAGCAGTCTGTAGTTCCTAGCCTGATCTTTCTCTAGGAGCAAAGTAAGACATTAGCTCTATATAGAAGAACATGTCCAGAGCCTCCATTGAGATTTTGTGAGATCCTCCTGACTCTCTAATCCTCTACCTTTCATTTCTGCTTGAGAGGCCATAGATTCATATCTATTGCAATTATCTGCCTTGAGATTAATACTCCACTAGTTTGGTCTCCAAAATAAATTCTCTTTTAATATTTATTGAATGCCCACTATGTATCCTTTATAGAACTACACAAATTAATATAGAGTTATGATAGTATACGTGTGCATACACACAAATACATCATTTTATTTATCGAGTGCCACTGAGTAACAATTAGAAAGATATTTTTGTGTGCTATAACAT
Organism: Sciurus carolinensis; assembly: GCF_902686445.1. Lineage (NCBI taxonomy): Eukaryota > Metazoa > Chordata > Mammalia > Rodentia > Sciuridae > Sciurus > Sciurus carolinensis. The sequence goes on from NC_062221.1 coordinate 46,334,152, forward strand.
ATATCATAGGATTTTTTTTCTTAGCACAGTCATTACTATAATAGGTCCTTTTAAATAATTGATAAATGCCAAATCCTTTAATACTTAGTTTCGAGCCATTTTAAACAATGTTATACTTGTAATGTCAGAGGACAAGAAATTCAAAGGCTTGGCAGAATGTCTAAGGGCATTTTCTATAATACAGTTAAAATACCAGAGATAGTAAACTTTTATGACTTCCAAGTTACATATTGAGGTTTTGCTTTTTAAATTTGTCATACAAATTTTTTGAAACCGAAAAGATTTACTTCTCATGTATTTGCAATCAACTGTGTACTACAGTTCTCTTTTGAAAGCAGAAGTAAAAGTAACTGTGAAAACCTTATTTGTGTTTGTAAATATAATATGTTGGATTATGTTTATTCAAATTTTTTAGATATATGTAAAAAAATAAGACTGGATTTAAAAAAAATTCAAATTACTAAGTCCCCCCAGTTTCAATTGAGACAGTTGATTGGAATAAATCGAGAAGGATCAATACTGTCATCACACTGATAGGATGTGAATCCAGAAAAAGCTCAAGAATCCTCCACAAATAACATTGAAGATCATAAAACCTTATATATTCAGAGGAAAAAGCTACTATGGAAAATTTAATTAGAAAACAGCTGCTCTTTTATGAAGAGTTACCCAAAGTAGTGTTAAGAAAGGTACCTACCTGTTCTGAAACCTATGGATGAATCTGAGAAGGATTTTTGTTATCTTTGCAATGAATATGAGATTAGCAATATATACAAGTTTTTAAAGTCAGAACTTTTGCTATTTAAAATTGCTCAGAAAAGACTATACATGCAATTTCTAAATAGAAAATACAGGATCATAGATTTAGAACAACCTTAAAAATCTCCAAACAATCCTAACTTTCTAAGGGAGCAAATTATTACAAATGATATAGGGTAAGTCCCAATCTGTTTCTCTTCATTCTTTCTAAGCTTACCCTGGAGTATGTTTTTATATTTAAATAAATTATGGTTGACTGGTATTTTTCTATTGTTTTTGCATGAAATGCTTATTTGGCTTTGAAAAAGTACATTAGAACAGAGGTGTTCTATTGAGTCTTAAATTGTAGTGGTGGTTGTATCAGTCTGGCAAACAGTACTCTTTCACTTGGTGACAAGGCAAGAAAGAGAGCGCATCAGAAAGAAGCTATTACAAAAATTTCTAAGATCCTCCAGGTTGAGCCATACTGGTCATGAATATTGGTTACTGCTATGCAAATAAATGAAGATCACTCAGAGAAGAACAAGTAAAGGTAATTTATTCAGAGCTTGCTGTAGCTGGAAAGCAATGCACCATCACTTCACTTTGGCAGAGAATCAAAAACAGGCAAAAGAGTGTAATCATTTTATAGGAGAAAAATGGGACAGTTTCAGTATGTGCTGATTGCAGGTTGTAGGTTTGGGGAAGTTGCAGGCAGACTGACTAGAAATGGGGCATCCCATATAGCTTAAGGGAACATATTTGATTTATTATGGTTTGTCCTATGTTGGAAATAGAGATTGAAAATTAGAAAAGCTATCAGTTATTCATTAAGAATGGTTGCTTCAATGTGATAGCATAGAAATCTGATCTTGGCTTCCTGGACTTATTGTAGCAGATTGTGGGTCTGAATTCTATTTTTTATGTGGTTCTGGTCATTGTTTATTTGTATATTCAGTCTCTGATGTGCCCATGTGTACATGTAATTAGCAGTTGATTTCACACATGTGTTTGCCCAGAAATGTCATTGTTTCCATTGAAAAATTGCACTTGTGGGTATGGGAGAGCTACAGCACCAAATGGCCAGTTGGCTACAATTCTACCATGTTGGATATGTCTAGGAGAAGGAGAGAGCAGCAGAAGTCAGGCCAGTGCAACTGGATAGGTAGCAAGGATGTTAATATCAGGACTGTGCTTGCTTATAGAAAAGAAAAAAAAATATTTATCAAGCCCAATTTTCTTGAAAGTAATATTTCCATTTGCCTTTCATTTTTTTTCTATATTTTAACATGAGTCATTGTTGTTATTGAATTGTCTTCTCTGTGTAGGTAATATTACACACATTCACTTTTTCTGTTTTTTTGTACTTTTCTTCTGTCCTTTTACTTAAAATTGCATGTTTTTAAATTGTATTATGTGTTTCCATATTTAGGAACTAGATGAATACCATACTAATTTCCAAAATTTCAATTTCCTGAATATTGGACTTTTGTGGCTGTAAAAGCTAATGTATTCAGCGAAACATTTAAGATCCTCCATCTCAAATAGTTATTTACAATTTCCTCTGATGTTCCTTTCCTTGAGGAAATAAATTATACACATGTCAAACATTTAAATTCTAACATTTAACAAGATAACAAATGGTCTTATAAAACAACACTAAGGAAAAGAAATTCAAAGCTAATCTTGTAATTCTGTGCTAACAGTAGTTTAAGGAGAAGTTTGGAGCTAAAGTTTTGGTGTTCCCTCTCTGTGGGTCAGAAAGCATCAAGGATATTGCTATTCAAAAATAATAATTTGTCCATATATCCTTAAGTGGAATTCTCACTGCTGAATCTTGAAGATAACAGGTAACCTTAGGGTCTCCTTCCAAGTAAATTCTCTTAATAGTGTTGACTTTACTTTTGTTACCAAGTTACTCAGTCAAAACATCTTTACAGAGAACTTACTATGGAAGATTTGCTGGGATTTATAGACGTTAGGAAAACAGAATTATTGCCTGCAAAGTTACAGAAAAACAAGGCATACTTTAGTTACAAGAATTAATAGCACTCTATTGAAAATGTTCAATGATTGTAATCTTTGCATCTCTGTTATAATCTATTGAAAGATATATAAGAGAAATTGTTTTCCAGTCCATTGAAGGTTCTGATAAAAGTTCCTAATTTTAGAACCCAATGCTTCCAACAATGAAATTTTCCTCAGTGGTCAAAGAATCAAAACTAGCAATTCTTTTTCTACCTCTCTCAGGTACTTATAGAACCTCCTTTATTTGCCAAACACTTAATAGTTATTTAAATTTCAGCAAAAATTTCTGGGTGACTAGAGATATGGGTCAGAAGAGCAGATGTGTAGATCATGTACTTAAATTGGAACACACTTAAAGAAAAGAAATAAAACAAAATAGAAGAGGATGTCATATTATTTTCATAAGAAGAGGAGGATGGAGAATTCCACCAATGAGCTAGATGTCCTCTGTAATATGCATAATATGTTTTACTTGCTGCTATATAAATTATTTTAATTAATCTTAGTCCCATCATTGATTTGTCTTCTGAAAGCTTAGAAAAACCTTCCATTGGAGATCTAATCTAGGGTTAGGATAATACTTAATCAAAATGTGTTAGCACTCATAGCATTTCTCTGATAAATAACTATAAATAAAATGCATTGTTTTCCCAGCTTATGATTTTTTTTTTTTTTTTTTGGTAGAGAGATTTTTTTTTTCCCTTGCAGGTGAATCTTAAACCTTGGGAACAAGCAGAGTAATTACGAAATACTTCAGGAGGTCTATCAAACTGTCTAGAGGTTCCCCGAGGGTGCTGTAAGTCTGACAGGTTTGGTATTTTTTACTAGTCTGAAATTGGACAGTCCCCAATACATAGGGACTATAATTAATATGTTCTTGAAGCACCTTCCTTTCCTTCTTATTTAACCTAAGTGTTTAGTTGTGAGTTAAATATATCAGTCTGTATTTTCTTTTTTCCTTTTTCATCTAACATGATGAACATGTTTTATTTTTATATAAATTTTCAGTTGAAAGTATACCTTCATGAAAAGTAGAATGATATGGGTGGATCTAAATATTTAATTGACTCCCATGTGTTCCTTGGAAATACAGAGCCAAATGGAGATTATGGTTCTATTATTACTAAAAAATCAAATAAAATAGATTTGGAATTTTGGATTCAGGAAGAAAACAATAATTTTTCTAACTATGTCTCTATGAGGAAACCTTTATTCCACACTTTTTCCAAATTTCTTTTCTCTAAGACTCTCTAGAACTCCTGTGGTGTTTATGCAATACAATTTGAAGATTGCAAAAGTTATGAACTTTACATATTTATATAAAACAGTGTTATGCTTGTAATATTCTAAGTACTAAATGCATATTAGCTATTATTATTAGAAAGTGAAGCTATTTGCTGTGGGAGAAGGATTTTCTGTTTGTGTCAAGAGTTATAGTTTAAATCTGGAAAGTTCCCTGAAGACTCATGTTTGGTGACTTGGTGCCCAGTTGGTGGTGCTGTTGGGAGGTGGTAGAAAGTTTAGAAGGTGATAGATAGGTGGAGAAAGTAGGTTTCTGGGGTTGCGAAGGGTAAATGGGGACCCTGACTTTTTTATTTCTCTCGTTTTGCTTCCTGGATGTTTTGAGATGAAAACCTTTGCTCCACTGTGTACTTCTGCCATGTGATTACTGACTTGCCACATGTTGGGGTCTTAAGCCCCCTTGCTCTTCTCGATCAGCGACAAGGGAAGAGGACACTCCCCAACAAGGTCAGACCGGGATAGGTAGGGCCGACTGACTGCCCGCTCCCAACCCTCCGGGCGGAGGACAATCAGACAGTCAGGGAGACCAGTCACAGCAGGAATCTCGTTTATTGAGGAAGTCACACAGCTTTTATATAGGGTGGAGGCTAGGCGGGAACCTATCAGCTTAAAGGTCAGCAAGGGGGGTGGTTCACGCAGGTGAGAGTCTCATAGGACTATATGGCAAGCACCAGCTGATCACTTCGCAGAACTGTTGTTAACCAATCGCTGACGGTGGTCTGATTTATTGTCATTAACCTTTGAAACCGCTTTTGAGGCCTTGATCTTGCTCACTCGCCAGGGAGTAAGGAGTCATCCTGAGTTAGTTAACGTGTCATTAGTCCCAACAGCCACAGGTCTAGAAATAACAGAGCCAACCAACCATGGGCTAAAACCTTGGAAACCTTTCTTCTTCCAAATTGATTTTCTGAGGTATTTTATCACAGCAGTGGAAAGTTAACCAACACAATTTGAAAAGATATGGAGGAAAAATCTGTAAAATTTGTTTATATTCTGTGAAGTCCAGTACCAGCTACCTCAAAGCCATACTTATAATAGTACTTCCTAGCACACCTTTTCTAGTGTCACCTAGCTTATATTGATGACATAAATAGGACTTAAAATAAGCTTTTCACAGATAGTATTTTGCCAACACAATGATAATATGAACCAGACATTTAAAGTTGTTGGTTTATCCTCTAAATTTCTTTACTTCATCCTGCCTCTTTTCTTCCTCTCAATCCCAAATATGTTCTCACTACCCACAAACTCTCAACAGAATCTTTCCTCACATAGCCACAGGCTTTGCACTGATTTATACTTTTGTTATCACAAAACCTTAAAATTGGATACTTTGGTGATTTTAATAATTCCCAAGCACTTGAACACTTGTGCGTGTTGTCCATTTGTCTTATTAGGATGTGGATTTTTGAGCCAATACTCTTCCAGGTGTCAAAGTATCAAAGTCAAAATAGCCCTTCAAATCTATTCTTAATGTGTGGGGTCTGTGGGGAACTAATAGTTTCATTTAAATATGATAAAAGATTTGAAAACCTTATGTGCAGAATACTGTGGGAATAAAGACAGGAAGAGCACTTATATTTCAGAGGGTCAGTGCTAAAACTATTTTCCAGATAAGAAATATTTGTCTTGGGCTGGGGTTGCAGATGGGTGGTAGAGCACTTGCCTAGCATATGTGAGGCACTGGATTCAATCCTCAGCACCACATATAAATAAGTAAAATGAAGGTCCATCGACAACTAAAAAAAATTAAAAAAGAAATTAAAAAAGAAATATTTTCCTGATGCTTTAAAGATGAATCAGAGCCTCATGTTGATGGTATCCCTCTGGGTGAAGAGAATAAATAAAAGAAAAAAAATATTGTTGGGTGTCTTGCATGATCCCCAGATTTTATATTATTTTATGTTGTATTTTATAAATATTTTTCATATTATATTATTTGGATGCTCACACCAGTTTTGTGAATTTGATTATATTACTCATTTTTGAAGAGGAGGAATCAGAGATTCAGATACAAAACTTTGCCCAAGTAATTTGTGCAGTCTTATAGCCAATTAAGTGATAAGCTCGGGTTATAATCTAGGCCTGCTTGACCCAGGTCAAAATCATCTTGTTACCAAGCAGCCTGGGTTCTTTGGCCCAATTCAGGTTATAAATCATGAGAAGGCAAAGTGAGGCTCTTTTTGATGTTACTAGCTCTTAATGTTACTAGCTTATCTGTGAGTTCTGTTGATCAATTTGAAATAGAAATAATAAAGAGGCAAGTGATATCATCTGATCAAGAGTTTATTGGAACCTGTGCTAAGTACCAGGGAAACCGCAGGGGATAGGGTTCCCAGGACTGTTCTCTCAGGACATGAGGAGGAAAGCTGACATTGACAAAAAGGGTGAGCTCACACAGGAGACTGTCAGCAGTGGTACATGACCTCCGGATCTCTGCATGTATCTTGTCAATCTTTGCTTTCAGCACTAGGGTTTGCTCTTGCTATGGTCATCTGGATACATGCATTGATACATGCAAAGTTCCTCTGCACTTTGCTCTTAAAATATGATAGAGGTGCTTAGTACCACCATACCAGAAAGGTTATATATTGGTCAAGTTCAGACCTATGTCACTTGCACAGGTTGATGTTAGCAGCTACTAAACAAACGTCTTATGTAGAAACAATTTTTTGGAAGTAGATTCTGTTAGACCACTGGGTGTGGTGGTGCACGCTTATAATCCCAGTGGCTTAGGTGGCTGAGGCAGTGTCGGGGTACTGCAGGCCCCCAGCCCTTCGGTGTGGCCAAGATGGTGCCTGGCAAGGTGCCAAGGAAGTGCTGAGAACAAAACCAGGTACCTCCAGCAGACTAATACTCTCTGCCAACAAGTGGCGTTATTTGAGGAAGTTAATGTGATTGGTTATGGGTCCTCGTGGACACTGCATGATTGCTATATCCACACTATTGTGCTCCATTACTGTCCATGCTTTTCCCTCGTGATCTATAAGCTGATTGGTTGATGTATGTAATGTAAGGCGCTTGCAAGAGCAGCCAGTGCTGGCCAGCCAGAAGAAGCAGACTGCAGAAAATAAAGAACTTGCCCTGATCCGGTTTCGTGTTTCTCTGCGGGCAGGGGACGCGATAAGGCAGGAAGATCACAAGTTCAAAGACGGCCTCAGCAAAAGCGAGGCACTAAGCAACTCAGTGAGACCCTGTCTTTAAATAAAATACAAAATAGGGATGTGGCTTAGTGATTAAATGCCCCTGAGTTCAATCCCTGGTAACTCCCCACTGCTAAAAAAAAAAAAAAAAAGAAAGAAAAGAAAAGAAAGTAGCTTGTGTTAGGCATGAAAACGGATGGGGATCAAGGCCCTACCTATTCTATCTCAGTCTCATCAACTTTTCTAACAGGTGCTCCTCTGAGTTCAACATTATGTTCAAAACATGGACAATCAGTAAACTGAGATATTAATGAAAGAAAAATTGGGGGATAGTATCTTTAAGAAAAGCCATACCTTAATAAATGGAGTAACTGAGCATTTTCCACTTAATTTTACATATATAATCTTATATTTGAATAGTTTTGAATCCCAAACTTACAGAAAGAATGATGGAGTCAGGGGAATATATGAGTGAAAAAATAGGTCATGAGGTAGCATGAAAAAGAAACAGTGAGTAGAAACACTTACACTGCAGAAGAGGACAGTAAAACACCTGGTTCTCAGGAGCTTCTTTTGCCTGCCTAAGTGATATCTGGGTTGCATTATACCCAAAAGCTGTATTTATCAAAGGATCGGTATTCCATATGGTCTTGTGTCCTGGAATCCCAAATAGCTAAGCATTTTAAAATTACAGTTGTTGAGCAAGCCAAGTTATAGGACAGATTGATATTTTAGCAGAGTAGGTCAATTAACACAAGCTCCAAGGATGGAGAAAACATAGGGTTTGAGAGACTACTCCCACCAAGAGGACAGAGATTCAATTCTGGTCTGAGTCTCATCTAGTCAGCTTCACAAATCTTGGATACTCAAGTTAATTATTTGGTGTTTAGCTGTCTTTGAGATTCTGATCTTGGAGGAATATCTCTAAGTGATACATATTTATGAATTCTTGTAAGTAGTTTCATTGTACAATGGCGGAAAGTGAGGTAATTTTTAAAAAAGTAAAGAAAATTGAGTCCCATCTGTAAGAATCATAATAAAAATCATGTGCAATTCTTTGTATTTGTAGTATAAGTGACTTATCCCACTGGAGGCAAAACATTTGATTACTTGGCCATATATATATATATATATACAATATTTTTATTGGTCAGAAATTTTTCTGATAGATGAATTATAAGTCACTTAGGGTAGAAAGAAACTTGTGATGATTTTTATTAAAAATAATACTATGTCTTATTGGATGCCTATAGGCATTGTTCTAAACCCAGGGCAGAGAGTAAATATTTGGACTTTGTGGGCCATTTCTCTTACAATAACTCAGCTCTGCTGGCACAAAAGCAAACATAACAATAGCTCAGTGAATGGGTATGGCTATTTTGCAGTAAGACTTTATGAATAAAGTGAACATTAGATTTCATATATTTTCACATTATAGATTTATTATTTGTTTTTTTAAACTACTTTGAAAATTTAAAACCTTTCTTAATTCATGATCCATCCAAAAACAGACAGTGGGCTGAATTTTCACATGGCTCATTGTTTTCCATTCACTGTGTGCACACTTAGCTTTCTAATGAGGTCTCCATTTCTGTCATCTGTCTCCAGGTAAGCTGTATCAGCTCTGTTGCATAAATGATGCAAGTGAACACCAGGGACATTAAGCTGACATGAACGTCACATAGAAAGTGATTGCAAACCTTTTCACAGTTTTCTTGACCTCTTTGAGTCTTTGCTTCTTTATAAGTAAACTAGGGAGAAAAGTTCACATTTATGTAGTTATTATGGTAGCGAATGAAATTATTTATTTAAATATGATTATGTTATTTCTAGTTGCAGAATTTTCCCCAAAGTATAGGGGGCAATTGACCTGTCCACATGAAGCATGTAATTAAGTTTGCAAGATATATACTAAGATATCATAATAAATGTGATAAACATCCAATAGGGAAAAATGGAGCTTAAGGGAGAATACAGTATAGGTACATATCCCAGTTTTCAGGAAAAGACTTCTGGAAAACAACAGTGTCAAATGGAACTGTAAAATGATTTAATGAAATGTAGATGTGAGAGAAAGTTTTCCAGGCAAGGGCAATTCTAAGTTAAATCTCAGAGGTGAGAAGGAGTTGGCTCATTAAGAAACTGAAACAAGTTAGATACGACTCAGTTATAAAGTTCAAAACATAAATAAAGCAAAGTTCAGGAGATATTGCTAGAGAAATAAAAAGCACATAAAGACATGTTAATAAGTCTGGGCATTATCTTAAGAACAAAGGGAAGTAACTAAAGAAATTTAAGCAATGAGGACACATGATGAGACTTTCATCTTGAAAAGGTCATTCTACTGCAAATGGAGAATGAATTGGAAAGTGGCAAGAATAGGTCCAGGGAGACCAGCTGAAAAGGAGATGAGATGGTTTGGATAAATGATGATAGTGGCTCACACCAGAGTAGTGGCAGAAAAAATTAAGAGAAACAGAGTCAAGAAATACTAAGTTATTGAACTAATTTAAAATATTTATTGCATGCTTGCATATGTTATCCACTGTTCTAGGGATATAATACTCAAAAAAGGTTGGCATCTAGGTCCCATGATTAAAATGATAGACAATGTACAGTTAAAGATTATCTCCAGGATTTTACTTTTTAAAACTGGGTGATTTGTAGTAACAGGAATTGAGATTAGAAAACAGACAGAAAAACAAATTTGGTGTGTGCCGATTAAAAACATTGACTAAATTCCTTATAATTTCTTCTTAGCACATCACCCCCACAGCCATTTTGAGTCAGAAGCTAAAATGAAAAAAGAGAATAAGTTTATGGTTCTCTAAAAGAATCTTCCTATTCTTTCAACTTCCTTTTAACTTTTATGTCCAGAGAATAAAGAAGAGAAAAAAAAGAAAAGAAAGAAAAACAGAGGAGAAAGAATGTATGACTGGAGGTATAAAGCAAGCATAGATATCACTGATGAGCAAATATCAAAGGGAAATTACTCATGCACTGTGGCTCTCTTAACAACCCCCATAATAGGTATTATCTCTGAGACAGAAGCTGCAGTACTTTAAAATAGTGTAATGGTTAATTTGAATTGTCAACTTCATTGGATTAAGAGATGCCAATGATTAAGAGGCTTCTGGGTGTGTCAGTGAGGGCATGTCTGGGAATGATTGGAATGTGGGGTCGTGAACTGAAGTGGAGACCCTCCCTAAGCATGGGTAGCCCCATCCAATAGGATGGTGGTTTGGATGGGATAAAAGTTGGAAGAACAAGAAAGCAGATGCAGATGAAAGCTGAACTCTTCTTGAATGGTTTCCATTGCCTGAGGAAATAGGACTCTCGCTTCTTCACTCTTCCAAAGTGGACTCTGCCAATGATTCTCCAGGTAGTTTCCAGAAGCCTTGGTCTGGGATTAGAGTAGCACTGTTGATCCCTCTTGTTCTGGGGCTTCTGCCTCTTGAACTACACAGCTGCTGGTTCTTCCAGCTCTTGAGCCTGCAGAAGGCCATTGTGGACTATCCAGATTCTGGTTATATAAGCCAATCTATTAAATCCCCTTTTTATAATCATACTTCCTGTTGATTCTGTTCCTCTAGAGAATCCTGACTAATACAAATAGTATACTGAAGAATTTATGTACTAGTTGAATGTATCACTGAAGATCAGAAACTTGAGTTCTAGGGTGTCATCCTTCATCCAAGGTGATTCCCATCAAGATATCACTATCTCTACCAGTCCTACAGGACCACCCTATCTCCCTTTATCATACTCTGGGACCTTTGAAAATGGTAAATACCACCAGTAATTTTCCTTAGATTTATACTTTACCCATTAATATATTTCAGCTTCACCATATTTCTTAGTTAATGATCATTCTGCCTTAAGCTTAAATGGTTTCCAGAGGTAAACTTATCACCCACATTGTGAACTTACCATGCCATTTATGCTAACCTATACAGTGTCATAGCTTATACTTTTTATATACAGTAAACCATATTCAGAAATGATATTTCTAAAATACTCCTCAGCTAGAAGTGAAATCCTTACAAAGTACCCTAGTTAGGTGAACAGAAAAAAATCAGCAAATGGAGATCTCTGTTTAAAAAAATTCACAGAGTAAAATGAAAAGTTTGATTCTTGGTATTAAGTTGGAAGTATTTATTAAGCCCTCAGCTCCCAGGGCACATGTTCATTGGGCAGTTTAATGTACTTATGTGAATGTAAAGAAAAGCACTGGACTTGAAATGGACTCGCAATTAATGCTATTTGTATGTGACATTTGAAACTATGGTAGTAGAGGAAATACCAGTGAAACTGGAGAAGTATTAGCACATAGCAATCTGTTTCAAGACTTCCTAAGATCTATTGGTTCCAGCAAAACAGTTGATGATGGACTTGACCAAAATGGTGTTAATAATGAGGTTGGAAGTCTAATGCAGTGTGCGTAGGAGTAAGTGTGATCAAGACCATAAGCAGAATAGCTTTTAAAAGAAGTTTGGCCTAGAAGGGATAGGGGTAAGATAGAAGAATTATTGCTGCTCAATCCTCCACCATTAAAAATATCATCTGCCTTTTTCCCTGTGATTTGTTTTCAGTTGAGAGAGACCTAAACGTTGCCATTGGTGTTAGAAAAGTCAGTAAGAAGAGATGTTGAAAACTGAGAGTGAGATGGATAATGGATAGAAATCATTGATAAAGTAGGAGGGAAATGAATCTAGAAAGATGTAGAAGATTGTTTTCAAATTATGCCTTTTTCATATTGAAACAAGAGAAGAGTAGGAAAGTGTAAATGCAAGTAGATACACTTATATACTTGATGTTAGGCAATTGAGAAATTTTCCTCTGGAGAGTTTTGTTTTTGTTTTTGTTTTTGTTCTTTTGTTTTGTTTGGTGAAGTGGTGAAAACTGGATGGAAAGGACTAGGATAATCAATATTTTATTATCTCAATGTCATGTTGGAGGACAGTATGTTAGACAGGAAAATGCCAGACTGACTTTGGCAATCATGAATTAAGATTGCCATTAATCTGCTTTGATTTAAGCTAATGAAATCCTTAGAACACATTTTTGGAATATGTTTTCTTATAACTATTTCTATAGGATGAATAAGTAGCTTTTATTATATGCATGTATCCATACATGCATACATATGCATATATATTAATATTTCTACATATAAAGAAATAAAAGAATGGAGAAGATGAAGAATACATATATATCTAGTTCAGGATATTTTTCATATATATACATATATGTTCCTGATATATAGAAATAGACACAAATATAGATATATATACACATGCATACACACAACCAGATATGTAACATATCTGTATATAATGATATAAATGCACATATATTAAATATGAGAAATATAGTCACATATGTTTCTGTACCCTCAGAATTATATTATTTACTCTATACTTTGTATAGTTGTACTGTATAAAAACTGACTTGATTTATATGCAGTTAGTTAGGCAAAATTATCCCATGATATTTCTATTTTTGTTGTTTAAAAGAGCATTTAGTCCAGAATTATTATTGATTTAGGTATCTTCATAAATTACCACCCTGATATTGAATTTTAGTGTTTATGCCTAATATACAAAGATATTATTCAGGAGATTACTGGTACACCTATTAATGAATTTTCAATTTTATATTTGCTTAATACTAAAAAGAAAATATTTTATATGCATAAGAAAAGATAAAAGACCAGAATCATTCTAGAATAATTACCAAGGAAGAAAGACATCTAAGATTATATGCCTTATTTTAATGAAGGGTTCTTGAAAATACATATGGCTTTATTTGAATAATAAGCATCTACAGATGAAGTCTGATTAGAAAATGCAATCTCTTTTACAGGTTCAATTAAATCAACTTCATTTCAATAATGGTGAGTGATTAGAGAAATTTTATCAGAGTCTTACTTCGAGTCATCATTCAAAGAATCTATTTCATTTTTTAAAAATTCTACAATGAGGTTTACTAGAAAATGACTATAAGGATTAAAATTTATGGAAAAGGTTAAAGAGCGATTAAATTATATGTCTTCATCAGTCTGTGATTTAATATTACTGATAGATTTAAAGAATCTTCATCTATTCACATAAGACGACCATCTCTGCCAGTCAACCTTATTGTTCATGAGAAATATGCCTCAAAAGTAAAAGTCTCACATAAAGAATGAGCTTGTGTATACCACCTATACCCCATTGCTCTTGACTTTTCCCTTTCTTATAAAGTTTATTTTTACTTTAAGGCATTTGACAATTCAACTGGTAATATGCCAAAGAGATGACTCTTGCTTCTGGGTGTTTGTTAGTTTCAGACAAAACCAGTATGATTAGTTATGAGGAGAAATAAAGCATTATGGGATAAATGGTTATATATTTATTTTAAAATGAACATGAGGCTTTCAGCCTTTTTTTTAAAATTCAGGTTAGCATTTATTTTCAAATCCATTTCAAATGCAATTTCAATGTGCATTTATCTTTGGGCTGCTGAGATATAGTATTCAACTTTACCCAAACTGTCTTTCATTATAGAGAAATATACAATTCACAAAAGGTTTTCTTCTTGAAAAGTTACACTATTTTTTTTCAAGAGAAGTATGTGATAGAATCTATTTGTCATAAATGATAAGGTATATAAAATGAGACATGACTTGAATTTATAGAGAAATGCTATTTTTTGCTGGAGTAGATATAGAAATACATTATGGTTATATTGGAACGTATAGTTAAGTAATAAAAACAATAGTTAGGAAATTTTATTAACTCTTCATATTATAAATATGTAGAAATTAGTTAAAAGGTTTGACTTAAATTGTTTCCTTCCTTCTCTGTTGACACTTCAGTGAGATCAATAATTTACATTCATATGATCAATTTGCATGGCAATATTAACCTACACTTTCAGCCTTTCTCATAATCTATCTAAAAGGGATAGGAAAAAACATCAAATTGTGGTCTCTAGCTCTTCCTTGCTGAGGTAAAGTAAATATTTGAAAGCAAGAAATCTCAAAGTGAGCAAGAAGGTAAAGTTTAAAATGAGGTGGTAAGGAAAGGACCACTGTAGTGTTCCCATATTGGTGACCACAGAGTCAATGTGGATTTGACTGCATTACAGTTGGGAAATGCAATACACTGTTTAGTACCTGTAATTAATAAATAAATATCATTGGTCTCATTGAGACAATGATGGTAGTTATTTCTCCAACACACTTTTATATATATGTGCATTATTGCCTACTATAATTCCTTTATATATTAGCTGGCACTTGCCTATCATGTTATATGGTACAAAGCTTTAAGTTCAACAAAAATATATTGAAAATCACTATGTCAGTTACTATGCTGACTTCTGAGGAAACCATGTGAAAAAGCCATGGTCCATATCTTTAAGAGCACATAGTTCAGACAAATTAGATATATTTTACTATGTTATAGTCTGCTTTCTGTTGCTGTAACAGATTACCACAATCTGGATCATTATATAAACAATAGAAGTTTATTTGACACACAGTCCTGGAGGCTGGAAAGTCCAAGAGCATGATTCTTGCATCTGGCAAGAGTGTTCAAGTTTTGTCATAATATGGCAGAAGTGATTACATACAAGAAAGAAGTAAAACAAAAACTAAAGCTGAACTCATCCTTTTTGTTGGAAGCTCACTTCTGTGATAAATAACCCACTCTCAAAATAACATCATTAAACCATTCATGTGGGCAAAGTCCTCATGACCTACTCCCTCTTAAAAGTCCCACTTCTTAATATTGTTACAGTGGAAATTACATCTCATTGGGAGGTTCTGTTTTCTCTTTTTTTCTTTTTTTATGTGTTCTTTTTAGTCATATATGACAGTAGAATGTATTTTGACATATTATATAAACATAATCATGAGTTCTTTTTAATTATTCATTTATTTTTAAATTTTTTTCAGACTGCATTTTGATTCATTGTACACAAATGGGGTACATCATTTTGTTTCTATGGTTGTACACGATGTAGATTTATACCATTTGTGTAATCATACATGTACATAGGGTAATGATGTCTGTCTCATTCCAACATTTTTCATACCCCCCCTCTCATTTCCTTCTACATAATCTAAAGTTCCTCCATTCTTCTCTCACTCTCCACTGCCCCACCCCCATTATAAATCATTCTCCACTTATCAGGGAAAACATTTGGCCTTTGGTGTTTTGGGATTGATTTATTTCACTTAGCATGATATTCTCCAATTTCATTCATTTGTTTGCAAATGCCAAAATATTATTTTTCTTTATGGCTGAATAATATTCCATTATGTATATATACCACAGTTTCTTTACCCATTCATCTGTTGAAGGGCATCTAGGCTGGTTCCACAATCTAGCTATTGTGAACTGAGCTGCTATAAGCATTGATGTGGCTGTGTTACTGTAGTTTACTGATTTTAAGTCCTTTGGGTATAAACAGAGGAGTGGGATAACTGGGTCAAAAGGTGGGTCCATTGCAAGTTTTCTGAGGATTCTCCACACTGCTTTCCACAGTGGCTGTACCAATTTACAACTCCATCAGCAATGTAAAAGTGTGCCTTTTCCCCCACATCCACACCAACATCTAATATTGTTTTTGTTCTTGATAATGGCCATTCTAATTGGAGTAAGATGAAATCTTACAGAGTTGTTTATCATGAGTTTCGAAGAGACAGTTCAACAAAAATATATTGAAAATCACTATGTCAGTTACTATGCTGACTTCTGAGGAAACCATGTGGAAAAGCCATGGTCCATATCTTTAAGAGCATTCAAACCAGCCTATGCTGATTCTCACATAAGGGTGTGTTTTGAATGCTCTCTATTTGTTATCACATCTATCCTCCTGTATTTTTCTGCTTTTTAAAATTTAGGAAGGAATATATTGCACTTCCCCCAAATGCTAGTGCAATCATTTTTATGTTATCTCACTTAAATAATTTTAAAAAAGACATATGTATATTCTAATCATCTATGACAGCCTTGAAGCTTAGAGAGGTTATGTAATTTGTTGAAAGTTACCTAAATTTGGTATAGCTGATAATTAACATAGCTGAGAGTGAAACATGGATCTATATGGCAGAATATTTTCTGCTGGTCAAATATCCATGGGCTCCTTTATTTTTCTCTGGCCTTTTGCAGATATTTGGGGAAATGTGACTAGATCTATTTAATACTAACAATTAGGTGACTTCTCAATGAAAGCAATTGAGCATCAGTGACAGATTCTCCAAGTCTTTCAATTCACATGCCACAACAACCAATATGCACATGGCAGATCAATATGATCTGAATATTTGTGTCTCTCCAAAATTAATAGGTTGAAACCTAATCCCCAAAATAATGGTGTTGAGAGGTAGGGGTCATAGGAGGTGTCTAGGTCACGAGGGCAGAACCTTCATGAATGGGATTAGTGTTCTCATGAAGTTGGATTTAGGGAAGTTGGTTGCCCCTTCCATCAAGTGAAGACTTTTGAAGAAGTCGCTGTCTATGAGGACTGGGCCCTCGCCCGACACCGAGGGTATCAGAGCCTTTGTTTACTATTACCGAGCATCTGGAACTGTGAGAAATAAATGTTTTTGTTTTTAAGCTGCCTAGTTCATGGCATAAGCAGCCAGAACAGGCTAAGAAATGGACTCTAAATTATGCTGAGGGTAAATGACCATTCAGGTTAGAAACCCAATGGACCATAATTGCATGAAAGGACTGAGATTTGAGGATTCATTTGCTATTGCAGCACAACTGGTCTGGAGCTCTAGTTTGTGACCAAACAAATAAAATTTCAAAATCTGTGCTCTTCATATAAATGCTGCAATAGTAGTTCTGATTTAATAGCAGAAGAATTTCTCATACAGTCTGAAGTTAGAAGTTAAACATTGGTTTCATTTATATATATATATATATATAAACTTGAAATTAGTAGATTTTCCTATAAGGTGTTAATGGCAATGTTAAAATTTATAGATAATCATACTGTTGTAGTGAATTGGTAAAATTCTTAGTGACCAAAGACTGTAACCCCTAATTTGGAGTGAGTTGGTTTTGACAGTTATTCTTTACCTGCCCAACACATATTTTTCATCAATAATTTTGAACTCATTTCATTTATACATATTGGTTTTTGTTTAGAAAAAAATAAAATATTCTCGGAAGTCTATGATTCACACATTTTTGTTATAGAGACATAGTCAACTCCATTAATTTTTTTGGAATGTCTTCAACTGGCCTAAAATATAGAGTATGACAGTATATGTGGAATTGGTTGCTAAAATATGTTTAAAATAATTCTGTGGCTTCTGATATATGACTTTTTGAGGAATAGATTAAATGTTTAGTATATCAAGTACATACAATGTTATTTAATAAGAGTTCCTAAATAACCTGAGAGGCTGCTCAAATTAGACACAAAAATATCAGTATTTTATCTTTTCTAAATTATATATTCACTTTGAAAATAAGTATAAATACTTTTAAAAGATCAAGTTTTTTCCACTATTTTTTACAATAAGATTAACAACAGTAATATATTGAATATTTGTAGAGTATTCCTTTGGTATTTATAAATTACAGATTTTCCTCAACTTACAATGATATGTCTTACAGGTTTTAAAATTTATAATGATGCAAAAGTAACTATACAATTATTGTTTTTTACTTTCAGTACAGAATTATGAGGACTTATGAAAACATACACTAGGGCATCCAAAAAGAATATCTTTCATTTCTAAGCAAAAAAGTATTCAAGGTATAATGCACTGATAATTTTGGTACATATATACATAGTAAGTACTAAAATTATCAAAGTATTATTCCTGAAGCACTTTTTGCATAAAAATGGAAGATTTTTTTTTTTAGATGCCTTGATGTAGTTTTCCAAAGTCTTTATAATCTGGTGTTAATTGATAAGAGAATGTTGGGGGGGTCAAAATATTTAATTAAATACTATAAAGTAGATACTCAAAAATCCTTTATTCATTTGCTCAGTAAATGCTCATTTAATAACTACTTTAGGAATGAGCTGTGGGTAGGTAGGGGCTCATAGTCATAAACAAATAGGCAAGTTTGCTGATCTCCAAGAACTTGGATTCCAAAGACAGTGACAAATAAACATAGTAAACATATACATAAAAAAAAGAAAACTCTATGAAAGTAATAAACACGGTTCTTCAAAAGAGAAAAATGTTGGGGGACGTAGGGAGGAATCTTTCTTCCCTGTGAATAACTGAAAATTATGACAAATAAAATTAAGAAGGAGTCAATTCTGCAAAGAATGGGAATCACAACATCCTCATCAGCAGGAAAAGCATGTGCAAATTCATCGTGGCATGAAAGACCTCAAACAATCTAGGAAATAACAGAGACAGAGGAGAAGTGACTTCCTTTGGCAAGCCAATATTCAGCCTTACTTCAAACCACACTCCCTCTGTATTATTCCATTTGTGCTACTATAACAAAACACCATAAACTGTATAGAGTATAAAAAAGGAATTTGTGTCTTGTTTCCAGGGACTGAGAAGCCCAAGATCAAGGAATCGGCAGATTCATTGTCAGCTAAGGGTCACTTCCTGATTCGTACATGGATCCTGTCCACTTCTTAAGTGTTCACACAGTAGAAGGGACTATCTGCTTAGATTCTTTTATGAGGATACTAATTCCAATTATGAGGACTTTGCCCTTATGTTCTATACAACTT
Organism: Sciurus carolinensis; assembly: GCF_902686445.1. Taxonomy (NCBI): domain Eukaryota; kingdom Metazoa; phylum Chordata; class Mammalia; order Rodentia; family Sciuridae; genus Sciurus; species Sciurus carolinensis. The sequence goes on from NC_062221.1 coordinate 46,353,075, forward strand.
CCTGCTCCCCCCACTGAAGGCTTCACTTCCTAGTATCATCACCTTGCCAATTATAATTTCAGCACATTAATTTTAGATAACACATCCATTTAGACTATAGCAACCTCTTAATCTTGTTTCTTAGAAACATCCAGATACCTATAGGCACACAAAATTCTATTTTGGGCCATCTTATTCTAAAAGAGCCCCAAAAGCGATTGGGGAGAATGGGTGAGAGGCAGTATCTGAAGATAAAACAGCTGATAATTTACCAAGATTCATTAGGAATGTCAATTTTTATTTTAAAGATTAAGTGACAAGGACATGGGACATGTTGAAAACCAATCCACATCTGAACAAATTGGGGTGAAACTACTAAGAGAGGGTGCTGAGTGGAATGGCAAGAAGGCTCCTCACTGGCAGAGGATCCCAGGGGAATAAATAAATGTGGAATGCTGAAGAACAGATTGCCACCCAGGGGCTACATTCATGCAAAGTGCTACTCGAACATGAAGAAGAAACCTAGATAATTTTAGGAAAAGGCTAAGACACATTCACAACTTCCGGGTGTTCCCTGAAATAGAGTTAGGTAGGAAGGAAACTGAATCCTGAAGGAAGCTACGGGGTCAAGGGAGTGAACAGAACTACAAAAGCAAAGAGAAAAACCCGGTGAACACGGGGATCAATCTAAATAACAGGTTTGCAAAGGAAATTGCATTAACAAGAAGGACTCATTTGTGATTGTAAGAAAACCCACGAAAACCATGCCGGACATGGGAAATCACATAAGGGAGTTTATTAAGGAAACAGTGTCTCCCTGAAGGGTAAGAAAGAAAATGAGAGGAAGAGAAAGAGCACGCGCTAGAAAGAGTGGAAAAGCCAGGAGGAGAGAGAAAGCAAGTGAGTAGGAGAGAAAAAGCAAGAGAAAAGATGGCGCGGTAGCTATCCTTAAGCAGTTGAATTCCGCTGGATTAACAGGGAACCAATAACGGAGAAGGATACTTGCAAGTCGACTGATGAACCAACAGCTAGCTAGGATGTTCACAGACTGACAAGTGGTTGGGAGGCGGGGAAAATGGCTGTACCGGAAAGGTCGGGGAGAGCAGCTTTCAGACTGACAAGCTAGGTTGTGATGCAAAGGGCGGGGAGAGCAGCCCTTTACAGTGATAGTTTTAAAATGTCAGGAAATACTAACATAAGCATGTGAGGGAGGAAGGCCTTGAACATTCTGAGGACCCTGCTGGGTTGCACAGTTAGGAGATGGGTAGAAAACTGATGGACTCTAGTCTCTGTCACTCAACGAAGCTTACCTAAAACACAATGTACTCGTCAAAAAAATAAAGTAGAACATACAGTTCCTAAATCTACAGAGAAGGAAAAGGCAGGAAAAAACAAAACACAGTCCAGAGAATAGAATTTAAAAAAGAGAAAAGGAAGCAAAAAGAACACATTGTCTAGAAAACACAATAGAATAAATGAAGCATAACCATGGTTATAATAACTATAGATAGGGCAAATCAGGTGAAAAAAAAATTCCGACTGGATTTCTGAACTTTTCAGAAATGTAGTTATGTGTTAATTTCAAGTTTTATAAAATATTAAGATGCAGAAAACCCAAAAGTAAAAGAAACTGAAAATAAGATGTATCAGACAAATACTAACCCAAAAAAGCTGATGCAGTGATATTAACATCAGACAGAATAGACTTCAAGGCAAAGCTCAAACTTAGAGGCTTATCTAATTAGAGATTATCTCACAGGAGGATTAAAGGATCAATCAAGAAGATTCAGCATTTCTGGATATTTACCAGAAACCAACATGTATACACAATAAAAAATGAACACATCCTAAGAAGGAATCGATACATCCCTAGATATAATATGGGATTTTTTTATCCACTTCTCTCAGAAAATGATAAATAAAAAATTATCTAATGATATAGAGAAATTGAAGATAAATTGTCATAAGACAAGATGAGATGGAAAGTGGAATGAGTGGATAGATAAGACACACTGAAGTCCTAAGAGGGACTGTGAGTTACTTCCAGAAGAGCTAGAGAAAAAGCAGTGGACGCAGGACACTGATTTTAAGGCAGTACAGGAGGTGTACAAGATAATACCATGAGCAAACTCCAGAGCCTACTCTCATCTGTGTACTTTCTGTGTTTATGGTGTCTTCTCCAAGTTTTTCATATTTTCATCACACACACACACACATACACCCATCAATTTTGATGCTACTTTCAATACTTCGTTGAGCGTAAAAGCAATACATTAAGAGTTTTAAGGTTATTGTGAGTTCAGCTGCTATAAACATTGTTGTGACTACGTCACCATAGTATGCTGATTTTAAGTACATGGAGTATAAACTGAGGAGTGGGATAACTGGGTCAAATGGTGGTTCCATTCCAAGTTTTCTGAGGAATCTCTGTACTGCTTTCCAGAGTTGTTGCACCAATTTACAGTCCCACCAGCAATGTATGAGTGAATCTTTTTCCCACATCCTTGCCAACATTACATAAAAATTATGGAACCAACTAGGTGTCCTTCAACAGATGAATGGATAAAGAAAATGTGCTATATATGTGCAATGGAATATTACTCAGCCTCAAAGAAAAATGACATGATGGCATTTGCTGGAAAATGGATGAAACTGGAGATCATGCTAAGCGAAATAAGCCAATCCCAAGAAACAGAAAGATGAATGTTTTCTCTGATATGTGAATGCTAATTCACAATAAGGGGGTGGAAGCTAAGGAAGAATAGTAGGGAGAGAAGAGTGAATGGAGGGGGAGGGGACATGGGGATAAAGGGGATAATAGATTGAATCACACATTATTACCCTAAGGGCACATATTAATACACTACCAGAGTGATTCTACATCATGTACAACCAGGAGGATGAGAAGTTATACTTCATTTATATATGATGTGTCAAAGTACATTCTATTCTCATCTATAACTAATTAGAACAACAACAACAACAAAAAGCTTTAAAGCCTTAATCTCACTTCTGGTTTTCCCTCTAAACGGTTGCATGATGTTCAGAAAGTCATCTCAATTTTCAACCTCTATTTCTTTATCTGCAAATTGAGGTGATAAGATCAGACAGCCAAGATTTCTTTCATCATTTGCTATCCCATAAATTTATGTCAAAAATTTGACCTTTTGGGAATTAGTTTTGTTCCTTATAAATATATATTTAAGTGATATGTTTCTCACAGGTGTATTGTTCTGCAATTAATTGTTCATTATAAATTGAGGAAAAATAAAGTTGCCTTATTTATTCCATGAATGTCCTAATGCAGATATAGGATAAAACCTAGCTACTTCTTAATCTGCCTAAATTAAAGAGGTGGTTCAGTACAGCACAACCCTAGGATGTGTCCACAAACTTCTAAAAAAGTTGAATGAATAGAGGAAAGCTGTCACCTTATAATAAGAAATCATTAGTAACTTATCATATATGAAAGGGAAAAAATAAAATAAGCATATTACTAAATATAGTCTCTTTTGGTGCTATTTTCTAGTAAGTAATGTTTAAAAGTAGCAACCTATATTTCTACCACTTAATAAATTTTTCCAATTTTAAAAATTACCTGAATGATTTAATAAGTTTTTCAAAATTGTTGTTATTATTTTGTTCTTGAGTTTGTGAAAGTTTTCTTATGCCTAATTTATTATATGTACTTTTCCACAAACCACTATGAGACCTAATTCTTATTTACATTTTAAGACTTTCAACATAAAGTCTGAAGACATTTTAATATGTTCTGAAATATTTGAATCTGATATCAATTTCCTCACACACATCCTTCATTGGATGCTATGTCTCTATTATAGCTTTTTGAAGTGTGATCACTTGCATAAGAATCATCAGAGGTGTTTATTCTAAAATGGTGAATTCCATCATCTTTATCCAAATCAACTGAATTAGAACTTTGTGTGTGTACATGAGAATCATGCTTGGGAATTTGCATTTCCAAAAAATTACTTCACAAGCTTTTCTGATGTAAATTGTCCAACAATCACACCATGTTCTAGTCTTAAGTACAAGGTTCAAACTCTTTATTGTAACCTACCAGAGCCTTCATAGCCAAACTAAATTATTACTGGTACTGTTTAATATAATTTGGCAGTTCTGTTGGTAGAATTAAATGAAATCAGGGATTCACAATTCCAGTGACAGGCTTGGTGCATAGTAAATTTTTAATTGACACTTAATCTCCTCTCTCCTCTTTGGAATATGCAGAATAGTAGATGTACTTTTCATTGAACTATTGGGCTAGTTTCATTGCAAAGAATGAGCAGATGACACAATAACAGATAATCTAATGTGACAAATTTCTCTGTGCATCTGAAAAATGCCAAGATCACACAAACTTCTGAGGAGAAAGCCATCGTGGAAACAGTTTGTCAGGGTTCTGGCAGTTAAGAGTCACTTCAGTTTCTAGAAGATTGTCCCACTGCTGGACTCTTTAGATAACCTCACATATTTGGCATTAGACTGAGTCCCCTGATACTCTCAGGGTCCCTTGATAACCAACCACATGCTAAAACCACAAAGGTACGTAGGAATTCAAAGACTGAACCTACGCATTCTAAACTGAGACCATTGTGTTTTCATCAACTTGAATTTGCACAATATAATTTTTGGTGATGATGAAAATATGGGAATAGGAGGACATAAAAACAGTTCTGTGTTCACCTAGGTTTTCCCTTTAGCCTGTTTCATGGAATGACTTAAGCCTTTTCCAGCTTAATTTATTGGTAATCTCAAAAATATTTTTAAAAATATGTTTGATTAGTCAAATAATCCAAGATAAATGAAACATGTTGCTCCTTTACAAGAGCTTGTTGACAAGGAAAGAGATATCTTACAATACAGTTATCATCTCCAATTTTATTTTTCTTCTCTTCTATAAAAGAATCCCCCTTCCATCACATGTCACTTACTCAGTGGTTGGAATCAGAATTTGAACTTGCCTGTTCCTCTAACTGAGAGTGCTGCCATCAACTCTCCCCATCCTTCTCTGTGTTATCCTTTCTTTAAGGTCCAACAGCATCCACAGATCATTGCTGTCCATAGTAACCACTGTGTTCCTACTCATTTGACTCTTCCTGTGGTCCATTTTTATGCTCTTTGTGTTTTTCTTTGCTAATATCATGGTTTCCAACCAATAAGTTCCTTTACTGTTGGAACAGCTTCACATTTTAGTGTTTAACCCAGAATTCTTCAATGGTAGGTGCTGTCTAGCATTTTAGTGAGATAACTACCTCTAAGATGAAGTGTTCTAAGGAAACTGCAGGAGTCTATAACAAGTTAATTGGTTAACTACAGTAAGATTTAGCAGTTCTTGAGAGGTTGCCCTGTGTTGTTCTGTGGACCATTAGGGGATGTTTGTGAAGCAAGGTGCCCTAAGAGTCCTGTCTGTTACCAAGCAACATGTGGAGAAGAAAAAAGAAACCATGGAAGTTCTAGAGTTTGACAGTTGTGCTTTGTGCAATTCCTTATTTACATGCATATATTTTTTATTCAGCTCAACAATAGCCTCTGGTTCAGAGAAAGTTGCTATAAGAAACTTGTCATGAATACAATTGCACATCAAAGGATCTAAAACCCTTGTGTTTCTCTGACTATTTTTAAAATGTCAAGTCTCACTCTGTAGGATGCAGTCTGCAACAACATTTATTGTGTTTATAGCCAGAAAAGAAACTGCATTAACAATGTAATTGCATCCAGTAAGGGTCACATATATTTTGACCATTATTTAATGTCTCTCTGGATAGAAGCAGCAAGTTCAAAAGAACAATCTGTTTTTCATTCACATATTTTCCATCCCTCTCCATTGCTTTGATTGCTTCTATAATAAAAAAACATGATGTCATTATTTTTCTATGTGAATATTTTGTTTTTAGATAAAATTTTCCCAATATCTCAATTTATAATAGGACAGAAGTTGGTCTCAACTAGGACATACAGAAGGAAATAATTATATTATCAATGTATATCTAAATGATAATATTGATTAGTTAACTAAATAATTGCCTTTGTGTGTGATTGAATCTACTGTTACCAAAATGTCCTTTGCTTAATGGTTGGGTGTTATAAACAAATGATATATTCATCTTTTATTAAAGCACAGTTTTATTAATTTTTATTAAAATTATTAATTTTTATTAAGTTCTTAAAACCATATTATTTTGCACAGCATTATGCTCAGCATTATGATCTGAAAATACAATTCCTGAAAGTAAGCTGTATGTAGGAAATCATTGACCCCTTCTGTCTTGCTGCATTATGTATACTTGATGTATGTTACTTTAGCATTATTAGGAACTCTGCTAAGTCAGCTCTCTAATTTTCCAGTGATTAATTGGTTTGGATAAATTATCAAGCACATGATTTAATAAATGCACAATGACTTTTTAAAAATTAACAACCTCTAGCCTATTTGCCACACCACAAATATGGTGATGGCTACTACAGAGAATTTGATTTCTGTTGATGGTAGTCAAGTGGGGGTGTGTGGGGTGAGGATAGCCAGATCTCCCCTTGTGAGAGCATGAATTTTCCTATACAAGAAATTTTCAAGAAATATATGTTAGATATGCAATCAAATAATTTTCATTTTTTAACTTATTGTTGTGTAAAGATACATAAAATCTAACTAAGCAGCCTATGTAAACTGATGTTAAGAGGATGTGCTTTGCACCAAATCTGCTTCTAGTCCTCTCCTACATGATATAGAACCTAGCATAGTACCTTCCTGACGGAAGGAATTTTCTCATGGAAGTCATTCCTGATCCCTCAGATGAGTTAGGACCCTTGTAGAACTTTTCCTAACACCCTGTAGAATTTAATTCTTTTATAATTATAGTCAATATCTCGTCTCATGAAAAATGCTTCAAAACCCGCAGGGACTTGACTTAGTTCCTGACATAGCTAATGCCCAATAAATAATTAATATTGGAAATGCCTGTGAGCAGTATGAATATGGATTAATGAATGATTCCTGATAGCGATTTGGTAGATATTCACATTAGTTTCTAGAACTATTTCTCTGAACCTTTTTCAAAGTCCTAAGGTTGAATTGATTTGAAGTGATAATAAGATAAAATCTACTAAGACAGATACACACCAATCAATATGCATACCAACTTGCCTTCCTCTTTTGTTACCCTTCTTGCTGCTAGCACTATTTGATGTGTATTTAATAAATGCTGTTTATTATAATAAAATGCGTTTACTTAGGGCATCTTAGATAATTGTATTACTTTATTAACCTTTATATCAATTTTGGGGGGTCACGGGAAAGCAGAATCTACAAACATGGAAATTAACAATGACAAGCATCAAAGTTTATAATCCTGATAGGACCTCTTGTCCAGGTCTTCATAAATATCACTGATGGGTGTTCTTAGTTGTTAATTTGTCTTTAGAATCCTATGTTCAGATTTGGTAAACATTGCCTCAGTAGCCATTGGTATTCCTGAGTTGTTAAAATTAGGAAAAAGATTGAAAAATAAAGAAAAAGATGCCAACTGTGTTTGAGAGTTCAGATTCCATAGCCAGAATGCTTAAGCTCAAATCTCAAAATTACTCTGTACTAAGTGGCATCGGATATTTAGTTAACTGATCAATGCCTCTGTTTTCTCACCTGCAAAATATAAAAAAAAGATATTGTAAGGACTAAATTAATTAATTCATGCAAAAATTTAGAATAATGCCTGACTTGTGGAAAGAGCTCAACCAACGTTAGTGGCCATTACCATTATTAAGATCATGCTGAAGTTAGTTATTAGCAAAATATAATGAAGATGTTTAACTTTTAATCATCAATCATTCTAGGAAAAATGCTCTAAGACATAGTAAAAACAGAAAAATTGTCATCTTGAAGCTTCTCTTTCATGTACTAAGAAATTCTAGCATAGTGGGGTCCCTCTCTAGGAACGGCATGACTGGAAGAGAAAACAACTGTATTCTACAGTCAAAACACAACTATAACACTTTTAAAAGTCATTAAAATACCCATAAATTATTTCCAAGTTAATCTGTAAATATATTTTGTCTGCTACAATTTAATAATAGATGAGTGATGACAATCCCTGAAAGAGGAAAGATATCTCAAAAGTGAAAAAAATTAGCTCCATTATATTTTTGTGGTCTGACAATAGAAAGTGAGCATTCTATTTCAGTAAAAGGGTTCTAAATATCAAGCTTTGTCTCTTATCCTGAGGCTTTCTACAGTCATGGAATGTTGCCAGTGCAGAGGATAATCCAGAAGGAGTAAAGATTTAGTATCTCCTTGGAGCAACCCTCATCTTCTGGCTGATGGGAGTTAGTCAATTAATCAATACCTGGCTCCCTTGCCTTTTGGATAAGAAAATTCGCACACACCTATTTAATACTGACTGTTGGGTATTCCCCAGCAAGATTAAGTTCCAGCCATCAGGGTGTTACATGATTTGATAAGATGCCTTCTATTGACTGTCTTCTCTTTCTCACCTTTCCTCATTCCACTATCCTCACTTCTCAGTGAGCTACTTACAATTAAATATTGTCTTAAGGTCTATTCTGGGGGGAACCCAAACTAAGACTCATGGTAATCTACAGGTTGTGTTCAGAGTTTAGGCTGAGAACATAGGAGACACGTTTTTTAGCAAGAGTAGAGAATGGGAAGGAGGATTAGAATTTGAGAGTTTGTATGCTTGGTTATTGGTTTCTCAATACCGAGGGGTTATTTTTTTCATTGAAGCCTTGAAATTGACAGGTGCTAGTGCCTGTTTATAGGAAATATGCCTCTGTCAGTTTAGGGGACACATTAAAGGCCCATCTTTTTCATAATGAAGTCAAATTTCTGAGGAATTGTAGCCTCTTTGTGTCTCCTTGATTTGCTCTACCTCCATCTGTTTCCCATTGAGCTTAAGGGGTCCAGAGAGCTTCTGCATGATCTGTCAACTACAGCAAATCTGCAGTGAAAGGAGGTGCCAGCCCCAAACCAGGTGTCCAATAATCTTGTTCAGCCCTTGGCAAGAGTAGATACACAGTGGGACTGAAATAACTCCTCAGGGTACTGGAGAGGAAAGAACTCTTACTCCTCCAGGGATATCCACAGCTATGCAAGTTCCACAGCTGGGATTCTAAGTTTACTGCTGTTTGTTAACACAGTTCTTTAGTTTCTCATGTGCTTTCCCTATGGAGACCTAAGATCCAGACAGGATGGATCACAAGAAGTTCCTGAGAAGGCCCCATGTTTTGGAATCAGATATTCGATAAACATACCCAGGGTTAAAATCCTCCTTTAAATTAATTGCCCCTCTCAGAGGCTTTTGGAATTCATCAGTGACTTTGAAATTCTCTTCTACCAGGTAATTTCATTTAAGACTACCTCAGTCCATCAAGAATATTCTACTATTTTCAAAATCTTAAGGAAAGGATTGGATCTTTAACCAATTTTTTTTTTATGAAAACTTTGGTCCTCCATAATAACCTATTATTTTCTCCCCATATTGTTGTCCTTCATGAAGGTAAGCAGGCTAAGCATGGTTTTCGATAAGACCTCAATCAAAATTCTTCTATAGAAAGATGTCCTTGAATTACCCATTGGCAACAATAGGAGCTATCTGCCAGGTGCCTGAATGTCTCCACTTCCCAATGCAGCTCTTACATGGTTGTTCTTCTTGGGACTGAGGATAGGGAGTAGGCTGATTTGGATTTTGCAGATAAAACTTTGTGATGTGAGTTTTATGAGAAATACCCACTTTGGTACTTGTCAGGATTATAGTCCTTGATTTTCTAAGAAAGTTTAAATTTCAAATAATTTTGGTTTAAGTAAACTTGTCAAATCATGGGCATTGGAGTTGAATATGGGATACCATCAGTTCTCCTGTCAAGGGCAAGTGACAGAAAGGAAGTAGCATAAACATGACTATTTCTTAGGGGAGTGAACACAAAATATATTTTGAATATATAATTGTGCCTATACTATGAAGACTTGGTTAGATGTAGAATTTTAGATCAATTAGGGAGTTTATGGAACATTGCAGATGAGAGATAATGAAAGGGTTATAGCTGAACTTTAGCCATGTTAGGAGTGCACTAACATGGTGCACTAGGAGATTTTTGTGCACTAATTTTGTGTAACACTACATAATTTTTTCTTTTTCTGGGAAAATACATTGGGTGTGTCAAAAGTTTATCTTTACTACCTCTCTTGTATTGATACTCCAGCTTTGGAGAGGGATCATGAGAATTGGGAGGCCTCATCTTCAGGGAGATACCCCCAGTCCCCTTGCCCCAGGATGGCTGCCCTGATTTTTGTTGTCTACAAGGCATTTGCTGGTACATTGGGGATTTTCTAGTATAAAGTAACTACAAATCAGAACCAGTCCACTTCAGGACAAATGTAACAGCCTGAAGGTCATCGTGCACCACAAAAATCATGTTATGCAGAATCTTACCAGATCGTAATTTATCAGATAGTGCTGCTGGTCTGAAATTTAGGAGAAAAGAAAGAACTCCCTGCAGATCACTGAATCACCGAATGATCCTATGCATTGGTTGGGGTTCAGGTTTTCTGACTCTGCCTCCAACATCAGTTCCCTTTCCACTAATCAAGAACTATGCTTCAGTCCCACAGGATTCTTCAGATTTGTATGAAAAGTTTGTGCTTCTTTCTACCCCCAGGGATTTGCTCATTCTCTTCCCCTAGTCTGGAGTACCTATCCTCTGTTACCTTCTACTTTCCTGGGTCCAAAACACGTATGTGATGTATAATTACATGGAATCTTTAAAATATAATAAAACATGGCGGTTTGTAGGAAACAAAAGATTCATGTTTCTAACTCTGTACTACTAAATTCTTTTTCCAGTTGAATAGAAATTGTGACTCTCTTTACTAAATTTTAACTTTCTTCTCTCTCTCTCAGCACAGTAATGATCACACAAAAAACCCCTCAATACATACTAGTAGGATGAGTCATGATTCATCTACTTCTTGTCATGTTATATCACACCATGCCCTAGCAATCCGGTCTCTTTCAATGTCTCTCTCATGTTACCTATAACATAGGTGTTATGAATATCTCACAGCATCCACTTCTACAGTAGAACTCTGTTGCATTTTAAATTTCACTGAAGGTGTAAAAACAATCTCACAATGATAGTTTAACTTACAGCTCATATATGAGATATGAACTCTGCTTATTTTAATCTGGATCTGTAAAAATGGAACAAACCACATAATGTTCACTGAATTTCCTGACCTGCAACTAAAGAGAAATTATATTATAGAAGTATTGTTATTGCTTTAGTGAACCTATTTATGTCCAACTGCATTGTTTGTGCTTTGGCTAATAAATTCATTCAAAGCATTTACTGCAAATACAGTCACTATGATGAGTAATAGGCTACAATAATTAAGAGGAAAAATAGACCCTATTTTCTAGATATTCAGTTTAGGAAATAAAAGATTTTTTTTCCCGCTCCAGACTGATCTAGTAAGTAACAGAAAGATTTGTGACAAAGTCAGAGTAAGTAAATATCATCTCATAAGGCAAAAATGAAACAGGATATTATTCTTATTTACTAATTCAAGAAAAAGTCTAAATTTATATACATATGTGTGTATGTGTATATAATATTTTCCCAACAAAATGAAATTTTCTCTGTTTAAAACTTTCCTAACATACTCTTAAGAACCTTTAAATACAACTAAAATTGTATCAGGTTGAAGAAAGAGAAAACTGTAATTGTGATAACTGTAATTTTCCTCTATTACTCTTAAAATCTAGAAGACTTGATGTATAATTTTTAATCTTTGTCACTCAGACCTTGCCCAACATTAATGAGACCATGAACTCTAGGGACATCAATATTATCTAGTGAGAAAGGAATGTCTTTGCCATGTGGGTATTCATTCATTTATTTATAATTTTAAAATATTTTTTGTTCTGTACGATAATTTTTCTTGCCAATTCAGTTTTCTTTTATCTTTTGACCAGGGGTAAAATGGTCTAAGTGATGTAGAGAAGGAAGAAAACAAGGGTCTTGAGGCAGATTTTGTCCATGTAAAGTTATGATAATGGAATTTCACTGATGTTAAAGAACTCTTTGCTGATGAAACATGCTGCAGTGTCTTAGTCCATTTTGTGTTATTAGAATATTTCAGACTGGGTAATTTATGAACAATAGAAGCTTATTCAACTCACAGTTCTGAAAGCCCAAGTCCAAAATCAAGGTGCTGGCACCTGGTGAAGGCCTTTTTGAGGGATCACAGCATGGTAGAGCATATTACATCATCACATTGTGAAAGAGTTGAAGATTTTATGCAAATTTTTTTTGCAAGAAAATGGGGGACAACCATTATGTAAAGCTTTTGAAAAAAAATTGTGCTGGTACTACTTCAAAATCTTTATTACTAACCTGTCTTTGTTGTGAGGATGCATGGAATTCCTGTGAACAGCCATTAAAATTGAATAGTCCACATCAGTACATATCATCTCTTTGTGGAAAATTAGTGAACATTTTTCCACTCTGGAAAAAAGAGAAGTTAACATATTAGTTGTTATTTATTTGTGAATATATAGCCAAATTGAGAAGATTTACTACAAAGTTGTTAAGTATAGACTTGGAAACTTTCCTCTTCTATGTTAGAAGATTCTGCACTGCTGTGGTTGATTTCATTCTCTATCATTGGTTTCATTAAGTGATGTGCTATCCTGGCACCAGGCATACAAGATGTGTTTACCATTAATACTACAGACCTCTGAATAAACTCAGAAGTGGGCTTTCAGAAATCTACTGACCAGTAGAATTGTTGGCTTCCTGCTTTCAGTGAATGGGAAGACAAATGCTCATCCTTGTGTCACTGGTGAATACTTTGCAGCTCTGTTTACCTTTTAAGCAGCATGATGTGCAGAATTACACCATGCAACAATCGCACAATCAAAGGTTATAAAACAATTTTTGGGTGAAAAGACAGCATGTGACAATTATATAGTGGCAATGATTATGAGGTAAAGTATAGTAGTTGTAGTTCTTTACAAATAACCAGCTGAGGGACTTTTGCTGGATCCTACCATAATCTTTATGTTACAGCAAAAGAAACAGCATAGACCTTCAAATCAGTCAGAGTTGGGGAGTGACTTGTGAAAGTGACCTAATCTTTGTGATCTTCAGTTTTGTTTTCTATAATATAAACATGAAAATACTTGCCTTGCTGAACTGTTGTGAGAATTAGAGAATGATGTTGGAAAACTTCTGAACTTTTGAATATCATCTAATATCCAGTAGGTGCCAAAAAAATTTTGGTTATCAATATTTGGGCATTATTATGATGGTGATGATGATGATGATAATGATGATGATGATGTACTTGGGATTGAACCCAGGGTTACCACTGAACTCCATCCCCAGCCCTTTAAATTTTTTTTATTTTGAGACAGGTTCTCACTAAGTTGCTTAGGGCCTCTCTAAGTGGTAGAGGATGGCTCTGAACTTGCAGTCCTCCTGCCTCAGCCTCCTGGGTTGCTAGGATTGCAGGCATACACCTCTGCACCTGACCGTTATTTTTTAAATATGCATTTTCAGAATAATCTCAATGTTTTTAGCATATGATATTAATTGTTCCACTACCAGCCTCTAAAATTGTCAGTTAATGCAAGGGGATAAGTAAGTATAAAGTAGTTGGAAAAGAATAGGGCCTTCCATAAATATAAGGGGCAGTTGCCCTGGTATGCCCAAGAAAGATCGAATTCCAGAGTGGGTGAGGAAAATGCGCAGCTTGGTTCATCACTTCTCACATGGTGATAGGGGTATACAAATTTCTCTCTTGCTTATGAAGCTGCAAATAAGGCTAATTTAGTCTAAGCATTCTATTATGGGCCAGGTGCCTTAGAAGTCCCACTTTTTATTGCCAGGTTCTTTTTGAAAGAAATAGCAAGGTGGTTGGCTTAAATTCCAGCTGTAGGAGCTGCCAACTGAATTTAAAAAAAAAAAAAATAACAAAACAAGTCTCTCTAACAGCACACAAAGTCGCCTTTCTTCTCCCTCCACCTTCTTTCATTTTAATCTTCTGTAATGTGTGGTTTCCAGATTCCAAAAGTGTAAACAAAACTTGTCTGTTCTGTAGTTTCTATTATCCAGTGCAAATTGGAAAAGGAAACCATAATGCTTCTTAATCTTCTTTAAAAATTCCTTTTTACAAATAATTTATTTCCAAATATCAGTGTCCCTTACACGATTTAGATGGGGTGGGTGGAACAGAAAGAGGATTCATATCAACCTATTGCAGACAATTCTTCTTGCCTGTAGCACAGTATGATCCACGCTGGCAGTTTCCCAGAATACTTGTGATCACTATGCTGGGGAGAAAACTCTGCAAAGACATCTTAGGCATTGAGGAAGAAATGGTTCTCCATTTGGGGAAAAAAATACCTCAAAGGAATAAAGGCATATTAAAGGTGCTTCTTTCTTTTCCTTGTTTCTAGGAAATGCATTTTTCCAGTCATATAGAAGAAAATCAAATTGAATTGTTTTTATCATGATATGAATTTGACAAACAATTGGGAAATATAATTTTAAATGTTAAATGGAATTTGATCCTGGTTGAATATATAGATTTGAATATTTAAAATCGTACCTTCCTTGTAAGTTTATGCCTTTTATGTGTTCCATACCATCTCAAGTTAGTGCGCGGATTTCCCTGTGTAGTTCACGAGGCAATGTTTTCATTCACTACCCACATCTCATAGTGCGTTAATAATATCGGCACAGTCATTTCCCTGGGTGCTGGGTTTGGAATTATAAGAGATATAGGGACATGTCTTAAGCCCAAGTAAATATTAAATATCAGTTATGAGAGAGAGGGAGAGAGAACAATGACATTTGCTGCCAGCCTTATGGTCCTTCGAGATGTGTATGAGCATATATGACTTGTTGAGTCTATTAAACAGATGCTACTTCAGCTATGGTGCATATGTTGGTTTTCAAATACAGGTTCACATGGGGTGTTGAATACTCATGTGAGAAAATTCCAGGTATGAGGTTTGGAAATGTCATTTGAAATTTTATTTATTTTTATTATTTAAATGCTGATCTGAAAAATATGTAAATAGTATTAGTTCTGACAAATTTTGGAAACATGATTAGGAAGAGCAAAGCATTAAGGAAAATAGTCCCTAAAACATCAAAGGAATACTTTATATTGAATTATATTTTAAATGAAATAAATTGAGTAGTAATTTTGTCTGGAGTTTTAATTAGTCTGATAAGCAGACTGTTCCTCTCTACTGTTTGTATGATAGTATTCTGGACTATTGTATAAGGAACTATTTTAAACCTGGTTTTAACTACTCCAACTAGAGAAGAAACTTTATAATAGTTTAGCTCAAAAAAAAAAAAAAAAGGAACAAGATGTTATGTTTATACTATTCTGTGACATGAAAAAAGGCCTTCTTTTCTTTAAAATAATAAAATTTAAAGGGGAATAAAGAAAAGAGATTTTATAAAATTGTATCTTTCCCTTCTGTGGTTTTACTACTCCAGATGTATAAAAGTACATGAAATAATAATAATAAAAAAAAACTCTTAATTACCAAATGCTAGTAATTTTTTTCTTTTTCATTTCAGCTCTCAGGAGAAGTGATTTTGCAAATTGCCAACGAACCAGTTCTGCCCTTTAATGCTCTCGATATAGCTTTAGGAGTTCAAAACAGCCTTAAAGGTAATTTTTCTTTAAATTATGGTAATTTTAGTGAATGAAAAGTTGTTCAACTCATTTTCAACAAGGAATAAATGAAGTCACCTACTATCTCATTAGCTGTGGCAGGGGTGTGGCTCCCTTCCTGTAGAGGATTATCATGAGAAGGGCCTGGAAGAATTTTAACTGACAGTCAACACAAATGACATGTGCTTAGGATGAACATAAGGCAAAATATCAGAGTTTCAATCCTAGTCTCCCTGCTTTCTTTAATCAAAGAGACTTCTAATTCTGTTTCTGTTATTATTTACCAGTTACATATGAAATAATATAGTTCAGAGATCTAACCTATTTTTTTCCTCAACATTGTGCCTAACACCCAGTCATTCCAAACAATGATGCCCAGAAATTTCTTCTTTAGGATTGGTTTATATGGAGTATGCACCCCCTTTGCACTTCACTGAAATGTTGGCTCAGGTCAAAGATGATTCGGAGACAATCAGAAAATTAGTTCCATGGATTCTATTCAGTCCCTTCATGTTTGAATATGGACCTCTCCTCTGCAGAATCCTGACTCCGCCCGAATAATTACCCACACTTCCTCTTTTTCTCTATAGGAATCTTTCATGTAGGTTACTATGTATCTTCATGATAAAGGGCAATATTATAATTACAGATTTTACTCTTGAGTCACACATTTTCCTGTCAGGTCTTTAATGAGTCATTTGTAGAGAACTACTTCTCAGTGCAAAAGTCAATATTCTAACTATCATGCTTCAGCAGTAGTTTCTGGAAAAGAGATCATTCTAGAGTCAGAGATTTCCAGTAACTAGAAATTTAGAACTTTTTATTTTTCTTTACCTGGATTCCTGTTTTGCTCAGAGAATTCTCCAATTTGTTTTCCCTCAAAAGTTCTTATGATTTTTACTAGAGTGGCTGAAAAACCAGGACTTCAGGAGCAATAGAGCCATAGCTCCACTTGTGTCCATCACAGGTCTCCTACTGCTCTCCGTTTTGTATACTTAAGCCAGTCTCCATGTGGTTGTGTTCTTTCCTGCTTTTATCTGACTGTCTTTAGTGTGGATACCTAAAACAGTCACTCCATCTCGCACACTTCAAATTTGCTACATCTAAAATATTTGGGGTTTAAAAACTGGATAGCCAAGCATATGACATTTTGCAAAGAATAAAACAGGTATAAGTAAAAGATCAAATAGTTCTGTGAATAATAAAAAAACCTTTCTGCAAGGATATATTCTAAAACATCTATTTTATTTATCCTGTTGACTATTTTGCTTTTACTTTAATTCTCCTTTCCATCCTATAGAAAATTACAAATGATGCTCTAAACTTTCAGAGAATAAAAGGAGGAGGTTATTATTTACATTATGTAAATACTGTCCATCTAAATAGGAGTAGCTATTATGCAGGTAAAGGAGCCCCAAAGAGTAGACTTCAAAATGTTAGTATCATATAATGGAATTATAAATGATAAAGTTGCTTTTCTGAGTCTGAATTTTCTATGATAAATGTATAATATCTCTTTAATAAAGACATGAAGAATTATATTTAAGAAAGGTTAAAGCAATAAAACCAGCAAAAACAGAAGTGTTAGCAGTAGTATTTTAAATGCTAAATTCTCTCATTTTTAAACAGCTGAGTTTATTCTAAAAATCCATAACTAGACCAAATATTTCAGCATTATAACTGCTATATGAACATTTTTGGTAAAGTAAGCTACTACTATAGATCAAGAAGGACCTATTATTCATCATTAGAGTTAAATTATTAATCTGGTTTTTGTCTGTGGTTAAAGACCACTTTCAACATATGAATTATGATTTTTGTTTCCATAAAGTTAAATACGAACTTCAAAAGATCTCCTGAATTCCTTATTTATTAATTTAATAAAATAAAAACCAACATAAAACAAAATACAGAAACTCAATACAGCTAAAAAAACAATTAAAATCTCTGCTCTTAAGAAATGTACATGTAGATAGATTTCTATAGTGAAAATATAGGCATGATTTTTTTAAAAAACAGCAAAGTTGAAATTACCATTATGCTTAAATTGTGCCCTAATATCCATCAATCTCTTTGGATCAAATATGCATTCTCAAAATGAGTGTTGTAGTAGAACTTAGCAGCTGTGTCACAGGAGAAGAGATATCTTTGAAGAAAGATCCAAGGAGTTCCTGGAGAGAAGGGTGAAATTGACTCAGGACCAGTGGGTTCTTGGTATACCCTGATGGAAAAGGTACAAGCCAGAGACATAGATAGAGATTTATTTAGGAAAATAGGGGCACATTCAAGAGAGAATGTGGGCTATCTCCAGAGGGAGAAAACAGAACCCATTGGTGTAGGGTATCAGGAGCGAGGCTGAAGGAAGACTCAGGGTGGGGTTAACACAATTTCATGCCAGTTTTACCTGGGCTTGCTCTTGCCCTTTTATTTTCTGCAAGCAAAGACATTGGTTAAGGGTGAGGACCAAAGGTATGGATTAGGTTGCTGTATGATGATAAGCTTCTGTTATAAGAGCATTAATCTTGTTTTTTGAAGGTTCTATTCTCATGACCAAATAATTTTCCCAAACATCCAACCTCCTAAGATTGGGGGTTAGGATTTCAGCATATGAACCTAGGGGAAACACAACCATTCAGCCCAAAGAAGGAACACAATAGTCCTTCTGTAGGATTGCAGAGAAAGGCAGGACATATGATAGATGGTATGATGAAGTGGGAGAAGCTCTTGGCAAGTCTCTTTAGACTGGGAAAGCAGTAAAACAGCTCTGTAGGGGAGTGGAAGAGTGAGGAACTATGTGACAAGGTTCTTGGGCAGCATTAAGAGCCCAGAGGCAATATGTATTTTATGTAGCCAGGTGTGGTAGAGTATGCCTGTAATCCCAGCTATTCAGGAGACTGAGGCAGGAGGATGGCAAAGTTGGAGGCCAGCTTCAGCAACTTAGCAAGACCCTAAGCAACGTAGTGAGAGACTCTCTCTCAAAATTAAAAAATTTAAAAATGCTGGTGGGAATGTGGCTTATTGGTAAAGCACGCTTAGAATCAATCCTCAGTTCCAAAAAACAAATAAAACATATCCCAAAAAGAAATCTATATTGTAAATATAATTCAGTATAATTATATATTTCTTCCAGCCTTCAGATGGAGATAAAGGTGTAAAGGATAGAAGACTTCTCTCTTAATCCATCACCATATTGCTTTTTGAAATTCATACAATAAAGAATGGATTAACAAGAACAAAGCCAACAGATTTATTTAAATTTTATGTGACAAAAGAGTCTTAAGAATTTAGGACCCAAAGAAATAGGGAAATCAGTACATTTTGTGCTAATTTTAATGAAAAATAGTTGTGTAGGATCATGATTGGAGTACCAAAGGTTATGGCCTAATGTTAATGAACTGTGGAGGTGAGTAGTTACAATGATCTGATCTGTTTGTCCAGATTATTCTCTGTGTTCCTGTATCTTCAAGGATAAAGAAAGTTTATTCCTCCCGGTATAGGCAAACTACCTCTGATTGGGAAGTTTTACAACCTACTTCATAGGAAGGTCAGAGAGTTCTTTTATGGCCTGCTTCAGGGGAAAGTGGTGGGAGAAGATCAGGGAGACCTTCTTTTTTTTGATTCTTCCTCAAATATCAAGGTGCCACACTTTGGGATAATGTGTCCTAAAACCCATCAAAGGCACAGAACCAGCAGATTTAGCTTTAACCAGGACCAAGCCTTTTCTAACAGGACAGTACAGTAGTTGGATAAAACTGAGACTGTTTGCAGAGGAGCACTTCTTGTGAAGTATCACAACTGGGTGGATTAAAGTGAGTCTGTGAAGGAGTGAGGACAAGCACAAGAGCCAACATCAGGTCTTGGGCAATTCAAAGAACTGATTCTGGTAAGACAGGAAGGGTGGTCAGCAAATGGGACTCTGGAAAATGAGAGTACAGATATTAGCAATGACAGCACCCTGTGTGGGATGATGGGAATGTGGAAGGTGGTCCTAAGAACTAAAAAGGGCTATGCAAATAAATACCAGAATACATCAACATTGAAATTGCCAAGAATTAAGACAGAAGTGGCAGAAAAGGGAGCGACTGTGAGTTAGGAACTAACTTCTTCAAAGCATGAGCAGTAATCTAGAAATGACTCAGAATATCCTTCCAGGGTCAGTGATAGAGAGGGCATGGGAGAAATAAGAGCCATTGTCTGAGAGGGCTGTAGTGGACAATATCACTGGGGAAGAGCCAGGTTTTGATTAAAACAAAAATATCCTGAGTTCAGGTCACATTGATAAGACTTTCTTCAGTAGTGATATTCAAAAACATGTCATTATTGTATGAAAAAGACCGAACTAAAAAGCAAGGTGTTCTCCAAAGTTTCCCTCTCTAGGACAGGCATTGATTTGTACAGATGAAGTCCTGCCTGAAATGCACGTTCTGGGTTGGATTAGCAGGAGCACTTTGGCTTCTTGCTGTGTTAATAGACTGCTTCTGTGGCCGGTGAAGAGCCTCTCCTTTGATTGTTGTTTGCTTCTGTGTTTTGTTTTCTTTTGATGTGAAACTCCTTGGGTCTCCCTGTCACTTTCACTCAGAAAATGTGGCCATTCTTGAGATGAGCCCATCTTAAAAAATAAAAGCAAAGCAAAACAAAATGTAATAGAAAAATAGGTTCAAAAAATTCCTTTTACCATGTCCTGGAAATGAGTAAACATTTGATCAAAGTAATATGGCTTATCGCCACTATGTATTATTCTATAAAAATGTATTTTACCACTACCAACTTAAAATTATCATGGTCAAACACTATTTAAATGTTAGATAAATTGTAGGCACCTATTCTATTTTGATTCTCTTGGTAATAACCTTGTTTCTAAAATAGAATACTCTAAATTACTAATTGTGAATAATGAACAGGATTTACCAACACCTAAATAAATATTTCAATTTTGTCTACAATGCTAAATAATGTCATTAACTAAAGAGAGTTTTCATATTGTGTTAACTGAAACATATAATTTTACTGCTTAATACAAACTTAAGTTGTTGATATATTTTTTAGTTTGTTATGACAGTTAGCAGTGATTAGTCTTAAGTTGTAAATTACAGTTTAAAAAAAAAGTGACCTTCAAGGGCTGAACTATGAAATACTGTTTCTCCTTCCTGCAAACAGTATAAGTATGAAGGTCTCTGAAACCCAATTGCATTTTCAACAGTGTAATTTTTAGCCCTTGACAACCGGCCATCTTGTTTATTTATTACTCTAGTTTACAGTAGCAGCAGACCATTCTCCACTGTTCCCACAACCACCCGAAAGAAGGATAATTTACCAGTGAATAATTTGTTTGAGTTGATTTATCGTGTCGTTCTTGGAAGCTCATTTTGACGAGTGACCTTGGCTCTTAATATTTGGTCAATGCCAAACACATAATATAAAATGAATATTTATATGGGTTTATGGAGATAGAGCATAAATAGTAACTGAAAAGGTAACTGGTACACTTCAGATGTATTTGTGACAAAGAAAAGTTTGTACTGAAATGCAATGGGACTAGTTTGTGGGGCCAGAGGGAAGCATCAAGAAAATATTAATGTACAACTATACCATCGAACCTGAAGCAGACTAGAAAGTGATCTTACCCAGTTTACCGTTTCCCATTTTATCTGATTTTTATGCATAAAGCAACCCTTTAAATGACAACTCCAGAGTTCTGATGCTTTTTGTTTAATATCTGCTGTTTTTCTTTGTCAGAATTCTGAATGTTAATATTTTAGCATTATTATAAAAACTGCATAGACCAAATAAAGAAAAATAAATTTTTATTTGATCTGACAGTGTACACATTTATGTAGGGCAAGTCAGACTTAGCAAGAAACATAATTTTGAATTCTGTGGCTTGTTGCCACCTCCTAATTGTCTAACTAAATGTAAAATAGTCGTTGGCAATGTTTCCTCCTGTTCTTTGAATAACTGACAATGCTAATTTAATCTGATTTTTTCTTTTTTTTATTAGCTCTGATAGTTCATTAATGTCAATCACTTCAATTTAGAAGGGACAGTATTTCAAGGTGATCCTGCCACTAAGAGAAGCATTTTGTGTTGTAGTTTCAATTTTTAAGTGTCACTGGGTTTTTTCTACAATCATAAGTGATAGAAACACATCTACTGTGTTTAATTTTCTTTCTGAGCAATATAAAATGAATTTTCCAACTGGAAAAATTAAGCTGTGTGCTATACAAATTACATGACTCCAATCTTGGTTTTAATTACCACCAATTTCAACTCTGCACTTGCCTATGGATAGTGAGGGATCACACTGCTCATCCCATGCTCTGAACTCCCTAGGAAACCCAAGGCAGTCTGTCAAATATCCAAACAACTCCAAGAAAGACTTTGTTCCCATGAGAATTCTGAATCCTGCTAGACTGGTAGCAATGTGACCTGAATTGGCATTTCTGAAACCAACCTTCTTAGGTGACAAGGACTTCAAAGCATTCTCTAAAAGTATCTTACCTTGCTTGCTCAGATTAATAATAAAATTGATTAAGATTGGCCATCCATTGGATGAAGATTTCTAACAACAGATTTAGTCTCAATCTTCTCTGTAATTTTGTATGAATTCTAACTGTACAACTCTATTAAGAATTGTATTTCCTTTGTTGTTAATCCGTACCTAATTCAGAAAAGGACTTGAGGCTGTTGAATCTGTAAGAAAATCTGTTTCTTCTCCATATTGTCTATATTTGCATCCAGAAGACAGTTTTTCTTTAACACCATTTCTCATATTTTTATCACATACTATCAATTATTATTCTAGGCTCCTTTAGTTTTCTTCAGAACCCTACTTTTATTTATCTCCTATCTCACAGTCTGCTGCCATTCAATCAGCTTCTCTTTGTAGTCATCCTTACTTCTTGCTCATCCACACTTGCTTTTACTTTTCAGTTGCCTACATTTTACATGTGACAGTATAGTGTTGAAAACTGCTAGGGAGTTCTCATTTTTTGTCCTCTTATATTATAGTAATGGTCTGTTGTATGATGACTTTTCTCTCTAACTGTATTTTCAGGGTAAAATTCTTTGCCCATGAAAGCATAGAACCATAATCCATTATTCTACGTATGCCGCCTTGCTAGCAACACCTTTAAAGTTACTTCTGTAAAAAGTACTTTTGCACAAGGACCTGGGTTTTATCCCTGGCCAGAAAACAACAAAAATACTTTTAATCTTGGCTATAATAGAACATAACTACTCTTTCCCTCATTTTGATTAATTTTGTTAAACTCTTCTTTCCTTTTTCTGTTTCCTGGTTTAACCAATATAATTAAACTCACATATATTATTAAACATACAATTCCAGATTTTTTTTTTGCTGCAGGAGGAAAATGGTAAGAATAAACTACACATAAATGTGATTCATAAGAAGGTTTTTGTTCATTCTTCCAAAGCAGCCGATAACTAGATCATGCCATCACAAATATATCACAGTGACATCTATGAATGATAGAAAGAATCCAAGTTCCACTTTTTGCACCAGACTGACAGACTGGTAGAACCCATTCCATGCAGTATGTTGAAAATCCTGCTAGATTTTCATCTGCTGTGGTCACCTGGATTATTGGACAATCTTAAGAATTTAGGAATGTTTCTATCAATTTGTTAAAAAGAAAGTGGCTACCTGAATTCTTCTAAACCTACTGACTTGGCATTTTTGCAAAAAAAAAATTCTATTGTATTGTTTAGCCATAATTATGCATTGTCTTCTGGCATATTTATCTGTATATAATATTCTTCCATACAGGCATTGTAAAATCAGCATTAGATTCTGGGAGTATTAGTACTCTACCAGCTCCCAGATTTCTTGCTCTACCTGAGTTTTGCTTGTTTAACATCTTGTCGTAACCAGCCAAGGTGATACAGTGTGATTCATACTAAAGAAGGCAGCGTGAAGAATAGAAAAGGTAGGAAAATAAAGGACTGTTGATTTCCCTGGCTGTAATCATATTGGCAATTTTTTCTCTTCTCTTTAGTGATGCCACAAGATATTTTTAAGATGACATTAAATAACATACATTTTCCTCCCCAAATAATCTCCTGTTCTGCTTTTAACCACTGTATTATGTGCAACATAAATCATACTTTTTTCTTGTCACTATAAATCAGTGAAGTCTAAGCTGTGATTGTGCAATTGTTAGCACCTTTAAAACTGTGATAAGCTCATCTATAGAAGAATAGGTACTGTGAAATACTATTAAAGAAAAAGGCTGTGTTTGTTTGATAGAAAAATGCAGTTTTAGAGTATGACCAGTACATTTCACTCTTAATTTAAAATGAAATTGAGTGGGTTTTTAAGACCATAGCCACAAAATAGAACGAAAAGATAGAGAAATGGAAATAAACTAAAATCCCAAACTTTTGGAGTATAAAGCCCTGAAGAGACCATAATAATAGACAGTAAAATCACTCTTTAAAATAGGACTGGTATAAATTTGTCAGAGGTTGTAAAACAGACATAACACACAGGAGTTTATGCCAATGAAACTCATCACACAGTGAAGTGCCTCAGATGAGAGGTGGTGCCTACAGGGCCCAGACCCTGGCAGGTGGGGACCTGAGTGAACTCAGTGGATACAGTCATCACTGCAAGTAAAGGTCTTATCCAGAAGTCGTGTGTAGGTAGCAAGTACCTTTGAGTTTCTGAGCTACACTTGGGAGGTGCTTTGGGACTCTTAGTCAAGGGACTTCAGGAGGACCAGGGTCTTCTGGGAAGCACCTGGTCCCTTTCAAAGTCACTCTACAAAGCTTCAGAAGGAGCGTCTTACATGCATCATGAGGTTTCTACCTCACTTGAGTTCAGTGAACTGAGCTGGTGATTAAGTCCAATTTAGAAATTAAGAAACTGAGTTTCACAGAGGTATTGTGTCTTGGTCAGATGTGTACATTTAATAAGTTCTAGATTAGGCTTGACTCTAGATCTGTCAGATTCCCAAGCCCTTCCTCCCCTACTGTACCTCATTGACTCATGAGCCACACATTGTCTTGAGGGAAAGATGCTGCGGTAACCATAGCAGTTGGCTGGAAGACAGAGTATTCCCTGAGTGACACCATTAGGTCTTTTCTGAGTTGACCTGTCCAGATCTTAAAATCCATCTCAGTATCCATTGTCTCGTTTACAATATCGAGCTCCATCCTCTCCATAAAAAGCTGAGAGGAAAGGTTTTAGTAAGAAATAGATGCATCTAGAAGGATGAGGACTGAGGGAAGAAGGTAAGATATGAATATTGTTGTTTATAGATAAAACACCTTTCTTTAAATGCTTCAGTGTAGATAAAGTCCCAGAACTTTTAAGAGCTCATTTGAGATCTTGAGTTTCAGGTAAATCCATGATCTTACTCTCTAGGTTCACTTCTTCCCTGCATTTAGTTTAAAAAGTGAAATAACCATTTCCCCAAACATGGTAAATAACAGTATTTAGGTAATTTATTCAAGACTACACTGATAGAAATTATGTTCACTGGGCTGTTCTTATCTGTCTTTGAATACTGAGTGCTTGGTATTTAGACTACATACATATAATTTAAAAATAACCCTGTCTAGGGGAAATTTCTAGTTTCTAGCTAAATTTCTTTGGTCAAGTGGACTTATTATTTTATTAAATCTGAACTTTTAATAGCTTCATTTAATCCTGTATTCTCCAATGTTCACTATGCCTTAAGTGCAATTGTACATATTCTTAGTCTTTATAGCTTATTTGTAGGGAATATTCTAATTCAATTTAGTTTAACTTATCATTACCTTAAATTATCTCTTCCCTTTTAAATTTCTTTCTTTTGTTTTCCAACAATTGATTTGTAGCAAGAAAATAAATGAAATAGTATTTATTGTTGCTTATGATGCACCAAACTTCCCCCTGAATGGTTTTGTAGACTTGGTTTAATATAATAATATATCTCAAAGAAGACGTTGTCCTATAACTCAACATTCAATCAACAAAATTTTTAATAAATGCCTACCATAGAACAGCTGTTATGTAAACATCTGAAGATGGAAAGACAAAACATTTGCTGACCCTGTGTGATTCTTTTTAGTCGAGAAAATAAGAGAGACAAGGCAGATGAGAATATAAATATTGCAGATGTTTTGATGCTATAATAAAAATACATGAGACAATCATTTGTTGGTTGAATGCAATGCCTGGTACAATTTCAGTGCCAGGGAAATGACAGGGCACCAAACAGACAGCAGAGTCTTCCCTCACAGAGCAGACACTGTTGGAGGTCCCCGGGGGCACAAAGGATCAATCCTCTGGGTCACCAAGGCTTCAGTGGAGAAGGGGACTTTTTTTTTTTCTGGGTTCTATTTAAGGGGAAAAACAAACTCTAAATAACAGAGAAATGGAATATTTGGAGCATCATTTATATATCAGAATGATTGAGGGAACGTGGAAAGCAAGGCTACTTTTCAATTTGTAACCTCACACCCTTGAGGCAATGCGTACTGTACCGTTGTGTGTGGCAGGTTTCTATGTCAGGGTTCTTTCCGGAACTAGCCAGTTCCTGAAGCTGTCGATTTTCTAAATCTGCACCACCATGAAAGATAAATTCATTTAAAGCTAAATAAGGTAGAATGGTACAATTTGTCTCACTTGATTCAGTAGTAATGCCTTCAATTCTGTAGAGTATGTTAGATCAGAACAAATTTTTCTTTCTTAAATGGAAGACTCTCAAGGATGTCGAACTTGTTTTTTCTGTTGTTCAGTCTTTCAATTCCAGTGTAATCTGAATGTGAGTTATTCATTCTATCCATTCCTTGTGCAGATATTCCCTCTAAGTTCCCTGTACATTAACTATAGTGAATCATTATAACTTAAGAAAAATCTTCAGAAAATAACTCTGAGTAAGTTATTCAGGGCTACATTTTCAAAATGAGTAAAAGTACTTGCTCCTGCCACCTAAAGTTTTGCTGTACAATCAAACAAGATAATGATTGTGAAATGTATTTTTAGAATATCAAAGGTCAACACTTTGTGGACTCCTACAAATGACCTTACTCATATTAATTTCAGTGAAGAGGGAGCTGCACATTAGTTCCTAGTATCTAGTATCTTTTTTTTTCTTCTACCAAAGTCTTTTACTAGGTTTGTGCATATATAATAATAACAAATATTATATTCTCTGAGAATGTTCCTTGTGACACTGCCTGTAAATCTCATTGTATCCCTTACAAAATGATTATCTCTTTATATAATTTTATTTTATTATTGGACTTTTTCTAAACATACTTTATTGAATTTATTTAGTAAACAATTATTCAGTGTCAGCACTCTGCTGGACTCTAAAGAAATTGACATGTAAATCGGTCTCCATTTAATGAAAATGAGAAATAATAAAGATTATTTTGTCATCAGTGCTATTTCTAACCTTGTTTTCCTTTTCTTAACCTATTATTACCTTTCTGCAGTGTTTCTTAAACTTTAAGGTTCATAGACTAATTGGAGCAACACATTGAAATGAAGATTCCCAGGTTCTACCCCTAGAGAGATTAAGCAGACCTAGGGATCTGCATTTTAATGAAGCGTTTGGGGAACTGGTGACACTTTGAACTTCACTTGGAAAGAGTCCTTATATGATGTGTCCTTTTAATCCAGGACTCTATCTAGTGAAGGCAACATCAGGCCTCCTCAAATCCCTCCATCTGCCTGTCTCACTGTCACTTGCTGACTGCCAACTTAGATTTTTCAGGTCTATATTCATTCATCACCCTACCTTGAAATAATCCTCTGTTGTGATGTGCTGACCTTGTTGAAGTCACTTGTACCTACTCTCCTCAGAATGACTCTACCTGTAGATTCATGTAAAGACTGACTGAAATGGTGGAATGTGTGGAAAAGGATGAAGGAATGCCCCTGTCATGATATGACAAAAGAAAGGCTTTTAAATAAGGTCTCAAAACACATCAGCTGGGAGCTACTTACCTGGAAGGAAATTCTTTATGTTTATTAATCACTGAATCCTCATAACAAATCTATGAAGTAGGTACTATTATTACTTTCATTTTATAATTAAAGACACTGAAGCTCAGGAACTTTATCAATATCACACAAATACTGTGGAGTAAAAAAGGGATATAGGTCAGGTGGACTGTCTCCAGCGTTCAGAGTCCACTAGAGTTCTAGTGCCGCTTTTCTCTTAGTCAAAGGAGTGACCTGTGCACCTCTTGTTACCACCATTAATGTAAGAATAACTTCCAGTAATTTGCAAAACAAGTGAAAGAAGGAGACACAAATCTCAAAAGCAAATCAAAACACAACTAACACTACACCACATAGTTTTTGTGCATTTTAAATTCAAAAATTTATTTCATTGTCACATTACAGAAAATTTCTAGTAAGGAAAAAAAGAGCAATATACATGTAATGACACATAGTAATGTAGTTCATGTACTCAGAAGATAAGATGACTCCTTTTATATTTTTCTAAATTGAGGATACTACATGGTGAGTGTAAATTTTTGAATCAGAAAAACTGGGCTTCTAGTTCTGAACTGTTACTACCTTACTTGATGACCTGAGAAGTTTTGCTTACCTTAATTCATTCTCAGCATCTTATAAAATGAATTGACAATACAAGACTTTTTAAAATACTAAATAAAGCAATTAAGTAAGTAAAGTGCTCAACACAGTGTCTGTATATAGCAATCTGTCAATAATCCGTTTGCTAGTAGTAGTAAACGTACTGTTAGTAATAAACTTAATTTAGTAGAATATGAAAACTAGTTTAGACAATGCTTTTGGCAGAATGAATATATTATCAAAGTTTAATTGATGTTGAATTTTTTCCTTGTGATAGAAAAATTAAAATACATATACCCCTTTTTGTGAAGGGACAGAAAAAAATGAACTGTCATTGACAATACACTCCATCTTGGGTGGACTGCCTGGTTTACCACTTAGAGTCATGATGGCAGAAGTTGACTTTGTTCCTTTGAGAATTTCCCTTCTGAGGTGGCTCATTTATCTTCCACAGGTGATCATCCCAATGCTCAGCAACTGCTAGCCACAGCGTCACGTCTGCGGGAGAGCGCTGAACTCTTTCAGTCAGACGAAATGCGACCTGCTAATGATCCCAAGGAGAGAGCTCCTGTCCGTGTCCGGATGCTGAATGACATCCTCCAAGACATGGAGAAAAGCTTCCTGGTGCAGCAGGTGCCACCGGGTTTTTATAGGTAGGACATTTATTTCCAAATGTATTTATTTATTTTTGTCCTTGATTGAATTGTTTTGAATTTTAGAATATGTATCTCCTCTGAACATAACACTTTAAAAACTAATCAGTAACATCTACAGTGTGAAGGCCATCCCTCTGCCAAAGAAAAGTACAAATGTAAAAATAGAGAATAAAGGGAAGTTGGTTTAATAGTAAACATATAGAAAATGACTAAGGATATTTTCACATTAATGTCAACATATGTCAAATCTGATATGACTACTGAAGAAAGCAAGTGGAATTAAAGCTCTATCACTGTGAATATTACAACCTAGTCTTGCTGCCTTAAGCTCCTGAATATTTGGGTAACGCAAGGTTTTTACAATGGTGGCTTTTAGGACAAAGCACCTAAACTCTCTCCACATCTTAATTTCTACATCTATAAAGTAAAGTGGTAGAATGAGATCCTTTTATTAAAAAAAAAAAAAGGACTTTAAATATTTCTGATGCTTGATAATTTTTCTTTATGATTTTAAACCAAATTTACATTTAAAGTCCATATTTATATAATGTCCTCTTTTTACATTTTTTTTGTAGGTAATAGAGATTAAACTCAGAGGTTCTTAACCCTACATCCCCAGTCCTTTTATTTTTATTTTTTTATTTTTACTTTTTTTATCTTATAAAGTTGCTTAGGGCCTCGCTGCATTGCTGAGGCTGGCCTCAAACTTGTGATCCTCTTGCTTCACCCTCCTGAGCTGCTAAAATTACAGGTGTGTGCCACCATACCCAGCCTTTATATAATGTCATCTAACACTATGACCCAGTAAGACTTTGGGAAATAGTCATTTATTAAAATACTTTAAAGGAACTGTATGCTAGATGCATTCTTTAAAAGAATCAGAGATGGAGTATTCACCTTGTTAAAAACACCAATCCTGATGAAGGATCTTCCAGTGCATGAATGGGAAACAGAAAGAACAAGGTAATTAAGTAAAATATAGTGATGATACATGTAACAACAACTAAAGAGAAAAATCAAATACCTTATTAAATCCAGCTTTATTAAAAAGTCAGAGTAGGCACATTATGTTTTAGGATACATTTAGTAATTTTTTTCTATGTTCTTAATTTATTAAGAAAAATTGAGGTTAATAAAAATCATACAAGAAGAGTATAATTTGATATATGACAAAATAGGACACTTTCCCCATCTATCTTTCCTGGAAGCTACACTGGATATGAAAGACAACTCTAGGAGCTAAATTTTCAATCTAGTAAATTTTCCACTCCTTCAATAACCTGTATGGACTTAATTTAATTTATCATGTATTTTTAATAGAAAAGTAAATATTTGCCTCTGAGTTAATAATGATTAAGCAAGTGATATATTTTTTCTGTGAGTAATTTGATTACAGCATACATTGTATCCCAGTTGTACAGGTCTTGAAATGTTGATTATTAAATGTTCTAATTCATATAACAAATTTTAGGGCTGAAAACTTATGGTTAAATGTTTTGGTATTGTGTTAAATTTTTGCTATGGTTTTTAAAGGGATACACATCTGACATTTGTTTTCTTAGTTCAGATGCTAGATCATATGATCCACTGATACTAGCTTTGTAAAAAAACTGTTAATTTTTTTCCAAAGCAGCTCTACCACTTTACATTCTCACCAGTAATAAATGACACCCTTTTGTTGCTCCACATTCTTACCAAAATTTGGTGTTGATGGTGGTTTGGGAATTCGCTATTTTAGTAGGTGCTTGTTGGTGTCTGTTCCTTTAAGCTTACAGTTCTCTAATGACACATGATTTGCAGCATCTCTTCATGTGCTTCTTCCCCATCTCTATATTTTCTGCAATGATATATCTATTGAATAGTCTGTCCATTTTTAAAAACTGAGCTATTTGTGTTCTGGTTGTTGAGTTTTAAGAATCCTTCTTATATTTTGTAAATGTCATCCTCTATCAGATTTATGTTTCAGAAAGGTTTCCTACTGGTCTGTGGTTTGTCTCTTGGTTCTCTTAATAGTATCTTTTACAGAGATGAAGTTTTTAGTTTTCATGTCTTCTAGCTTATTGGTTTTCCTTTCATATATCAGGCTTTTGTATTGTCTCAAG
This sequence comes from Sciurus carolinensis, assembly GCF_902686445.1. Lineage (NCBI taxonomy): Eukaryota > Metazoa > Chordata > Mammalia > Rodentia > Sciuridae > Sciurus > Sciurus carolinensis. The sequence goes on from NC_062221.1 coordinate 46,384,098, forward strand.
AAAGTGATTGTCAAACTCCAGGTCACCTTGTTTTTCTCTTATGCTATGTTCTAGAAGTAGTATTGTTATGAGTTTTGCATTTAGGTCTGTGATCTATTTCAAGTTTATTTTTGTACGTAAGTTTGGCTTTGGAGCCAGTTTTTTGTTGTTGTTGTGATTGTTTTGCACATAAATGTTCAGTTGTTGCTCATGGTTTGTTTAGACTCTTCCTTTCTCCATTGACTTGCCTTTGCCCGTTTGTCACACAATATAGTTTTGATGTCTTTTGCCATCAGCATCTCACTAGTTCCCAGATTAACTCTCAGAATTAAAAATGCCATATAAAATTGATATTGTAGAAAGAGCATATTATGCTTAGGATTTACAAAAGTAGGAAGATGTTTGAGCAGTAAAATGTGTCTTTTGCTTTTAGATGACCTGCAAACTAATGGGTACCTGAGTATTTAGGTGCTTATCTCTGAAATAGAAAATCTCAATAGGCTGTAATAGTAACATGAAGTGTGATGAAATGAGGATAAGAATATGATGATTCATAAACTATATAGTCCTGTGTAATAATTACAAAATAAAATAATTGTATACCATCATGCTATTTTTATTCCTGACTATCTAGTGGTCTCATTTCCAAAGTCTAGGGAGAAATATTTTTAAATTAAGTGACACAAAAACTTCTTTACCCTCAGGATCAATACAGTGAGGTACATATTTCATTTAAATTTTTAAAAATATATATTTCTTTTCCCTTAATAAACATTTGCTCATGGTCTGCCATTGAGAGTTTCCCATATTCCACAGAAAACAAAGGATTTGGAGGGAGGATAAATTAAATATGCAGTTAAAAAAAAAGAGAAAATAAAGTACCTGAATATCAATACCTTCCAAAATAAATCAAGGTACTTTTAAAAAGTAGTTAAAAAACATTTTTTAAGTGTTCTGGGAATGTCATTGTAAGCATTTTGGTCTTTTGAGGCAGATTCTGCCACATGTACTAAGGTTTGAAATTTGAACTACCTTTTTAGAATTTGGCACCAACCATTTTGTGATTGAAGTATTACCTTGCATGTGCATTCTTCCTAGCTTATTTTAGCAAATTCCAGGAAGATTCCTGGTCTCATCATCTATTATTAGGTTTATGGGCATGAATTCTTGATACTGAGGTTGTATCTATTATTTCCTTTCTTCATTCACCAATACATTCCATCTATATAGTCTTTAAATTGCTAAAGTGCTAAGTTATTGCTAGCTCTTTCATTTTAAATGAGTGGAACCAGACAGAAACTTTTGATTTAAAACTTTTAATGCACAAGTAGAAAACCATGGGATTTCAAAACTGCTTTCTGCAAAAATGATTAGCAAAGATTTTCTGTTAATAGGCAACCCAAATATATGGGTCCTAGATATAGCAATGTGAACTCATATTCATGCACTGGGGTAGAAGAGCTGCATAAAATCACACATTTACTATGCTTACACATTTAAGATTTACAAAAGTAGGAAGATGTTTGAGCAGTAAAATATGTCTTTTGCTTTTAGATGACCTACAAACTAATGGGTACCTGAGCATTTAGGTGCTTATCTCTAAAATAGAAAATCTCAATGGGCTGGATAGCAATTAAACAGAAAGAAATAATTTCCCTTCCTATACATTCTCTCTCTCTCTCTCTCTCTCTCTCTCTCTCTCTCTCTCTCTCTCTCTCTCTCTCTCTTTCTCACGCGGACACACACACACACACACACACACACACACACACACGCATATTTCTGCAGCACCAAGAGTGGTTAGGTAGGATTTTAATGGAATTTTTCCAAAGTTTAGGACATTTGATATGGTTTGGGAGAGAAGCAGCAAAAACTTACCATTTCATTTGTATTGCAATGTTTCTGATTGAAGGATGTAGAAATTTGAGAAAGAAACAGACATGAGCCACTGCCTAATATTAGCTACCAGGTAGAAATGGTACTTTCAGAAAAGTGAACATCTTCAAGATCCATCATTAAAAATGAATTAAAGTCTAAGTGTTACCTTTAAAAGAAATCTATTGGTAATAATATCCTACTCTTCTTTCTAAATCTGTGGTTTTTCAGCTACATCTTGGTTAAGTAGACTACAGGGGTATCTATATTTCTAATATTATTTCTCCAAAGGTACATCAGAGTATCCAATGATGGCCATAATCAGGGACTTAGGGAACAGAGCCTATTTGTAAGTTGAGGGACAGTATGTCCCTGTGCCTGTACATGTGTCCTTATGAAAAATGTGACAACACATTATAAAGTATGTTCTTTTGGAGATAGCCAAAATGGCCTTGTGAAAGTTCAAAGGACCATTTCAAGCTAATCCAGGCCAAGGCAATTTTTTTTTTTGTCTGCATCCCTGAAAGCAGGAAAATAGCAGTGTAAATGTCAAGATGCTTCTGCCTTGAACCAAGAATAAACAAACCAAGCAATACATTAAAAGTAGTTTTCAAACACATAAGCTACCAAACTTTGTTTTTAAAAAATGTTAGAACTATTTAGCCAAGGAATGACATTACACAGAATTATTTAAAAAACACATTTCTCAGAAACTCTGTGATCAGGTTTCCAGCTACATATTCAGTATATACATTTGATTTTAAGAAATTTAAGATATGAAAATCCAACCCCCCAAGCATTTCAGAATAACAATGATCTCATTATACAGTTTTCATGGTGTTTTAATAAGAGTTAGTTATGTAAGTACTAATAAAACCTTATGTTCAGTTTTTGATTGGGATAATGACTACTTTGTTCGGGTTGTATTATTCTTTTAGTGAGGTGTGGGTGGTCTGAATGGAACTAAAATCCCACCATTGTTTCTCTTGTCATTAATTCTATCAGCAATGCCTCTGATTTCTTTAGGCTATGAAAAAATAACTAGTGATTAAGAATTACCATAATGCTTTAAAAATATTTTTAATAGTCGCCACTTGCACAAAAGAATATATGTATGAATACAGATCATAGTCTACACAATGTAAAATTTCCAAAAGGAGATTGAAGATCTGGCTGCTCATACACACAATTTTTACATTGATGATCATTGTATACATTCACTTCTATGTTTTTATGAATAAATGCATATGTTAGCTTTAGAGTTACATATCCCTTTCATATTTTTAAAGCTTCTACTTCTATAAGGAGCAAAGAATAAAAATTCTTAAATTTCAAGAGAAACAAAATTAACATACTGAAATTCCGGCCTCATTTTTTGAACTCTCTCATTTTGTTAACATTAAAATAAACCGTGTATATGACTGTGATAGAAAACATTCACACGCAATTTTGTTAGACATTTATTCACTTACTTAAAAAATATCGATTGAAAATGATCAGTTTATAAGGGTAATTAGTCTGCAGTTCAGTCTGCTACTATCAAAACAGAAAACCATGTACATGTTCTGTTTGGATTTTGTAAAAATAGCTCTTTTAGGTTTGAGATTTCTTTCTATTTAAAGTGAGGAGAAACAATAACTTTGCCATATGTGCAGGTCAAGACACATTGTCAATCTGGGGAGCGTAAATTGGCACTTAATGTTGCATTTAACAATATTAAGACTAATAATAATAACAGTTCTTGTCACAAAGGATAATTTACTTGTACCAGGTGCTTGGCTGTACATTTTTATATATATATTATCAGTAACACTTGTAACAGTCCTGTCAAGGTTGTTTTAGTTTCCCCTTTATACAGATGAGAAAACTGAGGCTTAGGGAAAGTTAATATGTAGCAGAAATTAGATTTGAACCTGGGTTGTTTTCTTTAAATCCACTGTTAATTCTACTAAATAGTCACCCCTAAGTTTTGACCAGAATTTTAGGTAGTTGCTTGAAAGTCACTAAGAAGTAAATTTAGTTAGATTTTGTTAATATAGTCAAATATTGTATAAGGTCGATTTTCATAGGTGCTTATTAAATTTAATTAGTTCTACACCTGCAGAATTACATCTTCTTATCCTGATGATTGCAAAAATTCATTTGTGAGGCACCTAAACTCTCCATGCTTCTGGGAAAAAGATATGCATTATTGGCCCAAATCAGTAAAATTACTTTGTTCCCAAATATTGTCAACCCCTTATGTTTCCATAAACCAGATGCAAGGGTAAGGAAATTTCTCTGCTAAATCTCACATATCATAGTTTGATACTTTTTTTTTAACCTAAATATCTGTGTGGTGTAGTGGGGAGATCACTAAGCTAAGAACTTAGAGATGTGGATTTGAGACCTAAAAGGGCCACTAATCAAGTTGCCCTAGAACCTTTCATTGTCTTCCATGTCATTCATTCTTTTAAATAATTAAGAAAAGATAAACCATGGTATCTCTAAGTTCATATAAATATTAGTTATGAAGGAATTTAAAGCTATTAAAGAATTGATTTCTGATTTCTTTTCAATGCATAACAGAGAAATAATGATTTCACTGAATGTAGATAAATGATAAACTCCAGGTTCTCCATAAGGATTAACATGAGGATTTTCAGAATATGATTTTCTCTCCTTTATATTATCTCTTTGTACTCTCATCAACACAGCATTTTCATGTGTGCAAGCATCTAACCAATTTAATATGATCCAAAGAAAATTGAGAAAAAGGATCATGTTCAGTGTTTTCTTTGTACCCACTGAAGCACAAAACATCTTTTGCTACAAAATGAAAGTACTCATAGATCACATGTTTAGTGGATCAAATGCTCAGGAATTATTTTGTACTTAACAATAGCTAAATTGTTAATACAGTCATTTTCTTTTTGTAAGAAGTAGATCTTTATTTTACAAGTAAATAAATATGTAGCAGATAGAGCACGTTGAGACAGAAAGGACTGAGAAACACTAGGCGTGATTCTATAGAGCACATATTTATTTCTGTACCCCACCCTCGGTGGAATCCTGTGTTCAAATGAAAGTTTACATGGATTACTCTAGTTGAGGAAGAAATGGACTAGTTGCCCTGTCCTCATGGTCACCTGAAGGGCCTTCATAGGTTGCCAACCACTACTCTTGGTGTGCTGCTTTTCTAGTCTAATTACAAAGGACACAAACACACACAAAAACATTTTCCACTAATGAAAAAAAAAAAGTCTGTGAATTTATAATCATATTAGAATGATATCAACTTGGAACTTACAAGGATAATAAAAGATGAAATGGGAAGTACTCATCGCCTAGTCAATAATTAGATCTAAATATTCAATAGAATAGATGATTGATATCCTTATAAAAATACAACAAACTGTCAAGTTATATAGGGCAGCGTTCTAGTATTTCCTATCCATCTGTGCTTATCAGAAGTTTTAGTGAGAGATAGAATGCAATCTATGAATTCAGAGTAGGAACAGTCTTAGTAGAATTAGAAGTTTGTATGTGCCTTGAAAGTGTGAGAATATAACAATCAAAGAAACAAGCTGTCTCTCGAAATCAAGGACTATTGGAACTGGACGAACACCCTCAATGACAATGTTAGCTACCTGCAGCTCTCAAGCAGGCAATTTCCAGGAGTTCTCCTTGAAAATCCATGAATCTCCTTCTGCCACTTGCTTACTTGTCTTCAACCACTGTTGAAGGGTGCAGATTAATTTCCTCTTCTGCTTTCTAGGTCTCTCATTGTGCATCCTTTTCTGTGCTCTGAAATACATCTGTTGATCCCCTTCCTCTACCCTAATGGTTTCTCTTCTGTGTTCATGATGTACTTGGTCCTTATTTTCCCCTCTGTCTTCCAAATAGGAGAGAAAAGTACTGTGCTTGTCCAAGACCAGCTATTTCACTTACCATGCTACTATCCAGTTCTAAATACTTTCTTGCAAATTACATTATTTTGTTCTTCTTTATGACTTAATAATACTGCATCGTATATAGACCACATTTTCTTTATTTCCTCATCTGTTGATGGACACCTACACTGTTTCAGTAACTTCGGAGTTACAAATTGTGCTGCAAAAAAATAGGTACATGCATGTATCTCTCAAGTATGCTGACTTTGATTCCTTTGGATAAATAGCTAGGCCATATGGTAGTTCTATTTTTAGTTTTTTTGAGGCATCTTCATACCAATTTCCATAGTGACTGAGCCGATTTAAATTACCAATAGTGTATAAAGGTGTCCTTTCCCCACATCCTCACCAGCATTTATTGTTATTTGTATTCTTAATGACTGCCATTCTGACCTGAGTAAGATAGGAACTGAACATAGTTTTGATTTGCATTTCCTTGATGGCCCAAGATGTTGAACTATTTTTTTCATATTTTTGTTGGTAATTATACTTTACCTTTTGAGAAGTATCTGTTAAGCTCATTTGTCTCTGTATTGATTGGGTTTTTATTTATTTTGCATTGAGTTTTTTGAGTTCTTCATATGTTTGGAATATGAATCCTCTGTGAGAAGCAGAACTGGCAGAGATTTTCTCCCAGTCTGTTGGCTGTTTCTTCTGACTGCAGTTTGCATTGCTGTGCAGAAAAATTTGATACCATTTATCAATTTCATTTATTGATTCTTGTTATAATTTTCTGAGTATAGGATAACTATTCAGGGAGTTTTTGCCTATGCCCATATGTGAAAGTGTTTCCCTTGGTTTTCTTTTGGAAGTTGCCAAGCCTCTTGTCTTAGGCCTCAGTCTTCATCCATTTTGAGAGAACTTCTGTATGAGGTAGGAAATAGAATTTAATTTTGTTCTTCCTAGATCTGTTTTTTATTATTATTATTATTATTATTAATTATTATTACCATTAGTGTGTGATACTGGAGATTGAATCCAAGGATACTCTACCACTAAGCTCTACCCCCACCCTCATTTATTTTTTAATTTGAGGTAGGGTCTTGTTAAGTCACTAGACTGACCTCCTGAGGAGATGGGATTACAGCTGTGTGCTACTGTGTGGGCTTCTTCCAGAATTTTAAAGGAACTGGGATTTGCTCTATACTGCAGTTGGTGGAGCAGTGGTGGGACTGGATCCCACCCCAGGCTTTGAGTGGAATATTTAATTGATAATACATTTGCCTGTCAAGCAAAGGTTAGAAAATTTAGGAAATAGCAAAGAATTTTAAAAAATAAAATAATCATCATGTATCATGCACTTAATATGCTTAATGCATAACTTGGGTCTTCACGACAACATGCATGATGGTTGGAGCTGGTAGTTTTGCCCAGAGTCCTTATTCCAAAGCCTTCTTTCTTCTTTACCACACCCTCCAAAGTAGGAGGATCCTATTTTTTATGTAGGATTCTATTTTTTCTTTAGTTGCTCTTTTTATATTTTTTCTTGCTCTGTGAATCATTCATGTTCATATTTTCCCCATTATGAAGTGGGATGTTTGAGGCTCAGAAAAATGAAACTTTTCTCCAAAGTTATTAGGGATGATAAATGGCATAAATTGGTTAACCAATAAACCTAGTTTCAGCCATTCTGGTTTAATTTTTAACAAAATCATTGACTACTTTGGTAGTTAAGTTGACAGGAGTAAGATTAAAAAGGACATTTTTTTAAAAGATGAGTAACTTAAACAATCATATTTCAAGTCAATAAAGGCAAGCAGAATATATTTTATCTCAGAAAAAAATGGATATGGATCACTTTGCTTAGGCTCTAGGATTAATACCAATGGGTTAGGTGATATTTTCTTCCTTATATTTGCCCTTTTCCTTATTTTAATATTATCATTTTTATCTGTGAGGTATTAATTGGTGCCTCTTCTTCAATATATGTACCCAGGATAACTACTGATAACATTACATCCATTAATTCATCATGTACTTAGAGTTTAACAATTGCCAAGACTAGCCCAGGCACTGAGGATAAAATGAATGTAAATGAAAAGATCAGCCCCACTCTTTTGGAAAGGAAAAGAATGAGCAGATAAAGGACCAATTAAATATGTAATTAGAAACTTAAAATTCTCCTAAACAAAAGAAACATTTTTTTTCTTTTAACGAAACCTAATTATTTACTTGGGGAAAGTAATTTAAGCTGAAACTAGAGAATAGGCAAGAAACTAGAGGCCACAGGGAAGGGCTCAGATGCTATTTTAGTGCTTTAAAAATCTGAATATTTGCAGATAGTAACAACATTTTATCTACCTATTAATCAGTCTATCACCGTGTATCTATGTATTTCTGACTGCTCTGTAGAAAAAGGATTATCAAGATAATGGAAGAAATGAAGAGGTTATAATAATGTATGATTTTAATAATCTAGGTGTATTAGTCAGATTTCTCCAGGTAAACAGCAGGAGAGAGAGGCGGGTTGGGGGAGAAAGGAGACAGAGGGTGAAACAATATTTTAAATAATTGGCTCATATGATTGTGGAGGCTGCAGAGGTGAAATCTGATCTATAGAGTAGACAGATTGGAGACTCAAGGAAAGAGTTGATGTTGTAGTCTTGAGTCCAAAATACATTCAAGAAAGGCAGACTGGACATTCAAGTGGAATTACTGTAATACCATCTTGAGACAGGATTTCTTTTTTCCAGAGGGGTGCAGAAGAATTTTGGTTGTTAGCCTTCAACTGATTAGATAAGGCCCAGCCACATTGTCAAGGGCAATCTCCTTAATTTAAAGTTAACTGATTGTGAATGTTAATAGAATATACCAAATACCATCATAGCAATGTATAGACTAGTGTTTGACCAAATGATTGTGCTACATAGCCTTGCTAAATTGATATTTAAAATTAATCATCGTAGAGATTATGTTGGTGGAAATGAAAACAAGAAAAAAAGTTGAATTTGTAATATTTTGGAAATAGAACCTACAAAATTTTGTGATGGTTATGATTTGAGGGTGAAGATGAGAGGAGAAATTTAAAAAAATAACATCTCATGAGCAGTGAATTTTAACCACTATGAGGTAGGCAGAATGAGTCTGTTTTCTAAAAGAGATTCTGCTGATTTCTGCCTAAATAATATGATTGACAAGATAAGAAAACTCTTGTTAAGTACTTTAAATGGCTGAATATTCTTGGAAAGAAATTCTGTCCATATCTGCCTGGTTATATTTGGCTAATTCTGATGTCAACAAAAAATTCACCTTTCCTTCTCTTTCTCATCCAGAAATAATTACATGCAAATAGTAATTGGCTCTTGGTGTAATAATGTGAAATGGGAAGAAATGTGGCCAAATATTTTTGGAAGGAATAGCTCTTAACTGTGCCAGTTAAAGCATCTCCAATTTTTTTTTTATTGCTAATCATAGTAGGTTCACTTTCTAATCAAAGCTCACATATGCAAAACCAGGGAGTTTTGAAGATATACTAACTCATTGTGATTTTACACAATATCATTTTAGCCTTGCCTGTTGCAAAAGTTTTGGAGGAAAGAAAGTAGTGTATGTCACCAAATGTTACATGTACTTTCTGAAGGATGTACCCCAGTTCTCATTTTCTATATCACTTTCCTTTACTTAACTATGAAATTAAATGGTTTTGTAAAAACATAAAGAATAGACATTTTCTGAAAGTGGATTCATAGCCAATTTTTTTCTAAAACGGAATATCTAACAGATAAGCAGAAAATCATTGTGGACGTTGAACTGCCAAATAAGATGAAAAAAAAATCAGTTACAGAGAAACAGAGACAGAGATTTCTTGTTTTCTTTAGTTGGGATAGGATCCAGGCAGGTTATCATGGAGAAGATAACTTTTAAGCAGGGATCTTATAAATTAGTTGACAGTGGTCTTTCAAAGATGGAATGGAAGAATGGAAGGGTACTTTCCAACAGAGACTTTCTAAATGGTATCAGGTTTTGTTTCTCAAAATCTAATTGGTAATACTTAAAATCTTTCACTGTTGAGATAATCAAAGTTACACATTCTTTTAGAATGTGATAAAACATTCAAAGAGCGTTGAATCTCTTACCCCTATGCCTAAATAACTATGGATAGTCTGCTGTTGTAAACTGGAAAAATGAGTGAAAGTTTTGGTGTTTTTCAATTCTTTCTTTTCCCTGTTTTTATTGATTACTTCTAACTGCTGGTGATTGCTGCACTTATTCAGTGATATTCTACCTTTCTCAGTGAACAGTCTGTTGAGCTCGGTGCCAGTTATTTGCTTTTGCAAGTGCTGTTTAGCTTATTTCAGTTTGATTGGTGTGTTCCAGAGCATGACCTCAGAGTAAGGAGGAATGTTACCATGAATAAATAAACTCTTCCCTATCTCAGCTCACCCTTTCTGGCACAGGAGAGAGCAATTTTAATTTTCATGTGGTTCAGGGGTATTCATCTTTGAGTTATAATCAGCAAAAAGTTTGCTGAGAGACCTTTGAGACCTCAACACTTTAGATCTCTAGACCAGTATCTAAGATTTTAAAAATGAACCCACATTATAAGATCATAAATAACTGAACTGATGATAAACATTCGGTGTTTGCCACACATTGAAAATCAATGTGTAAACACAAGTGAATTTTGTTAGTACTTTGAATTTGAGCACGAGGCCAACTCCATTATCCTTCCTTATCCCATATAAAATATGTGGTTTGTTGTGTCCACATAGTCTCTTTCCAAAGATTGTAAATTATAGTTTTTATGAACTCTTGATGATTGAAACATAGTTGGAGCTTGAAGGTCAAGGCAGCAAACTTCACTCTTAATTCCCACTCGTTGATGATCTATGGTACATTTAGTGGTACACTTTTTGCTATTACAATTAAAGATCTGTCAACATACACTTTTATTTCAGGTTTTGATAACATGGTTGGTTATCCTTAATCTTTCTTGAAATATGTGATGCAAGGCTTCAACCTTGGGAGAGAAACTTCAAGTTCTTTAATAAGATTGTAAGATATTTATTTGCTTAGTTTTTTTTTTTTTTTTTTTTTTGCTATTACAATGTTAATAAAATTTAGGCTATGCTAGGTTTCATAGTTTCATAAGTACACTTACATAGAGGTAGCATTCAGCATGTAAAAATGCTTTAATTACATGAACGTTAAGAATAAGAAACTATTATTTCAGATTTCAGTTTTTTATTTATTTACTTTAAAAACAAATTTTAAGAAAATATTTTAAATAGTGATTATATTGTATATGCCTGGCTTCTTTCTATTCCATTATTAGATATCTATGTACAGTCTGACAGTACAATAGGTTTGATTCATAGGTTTGCTTATAGGAAAATATCATGAATCAAGTTTTTTAAGGACCTCAATTAGCTTTTTAATGTAACAACTGCTTATAATGATATGACCTGAATCTGTAAATCTATGTTGTTTAATATGGTAGCCACTAGCAACATAAATCTATTAAAAATTTGAAATGTAATTAGACTGAGTTATGATGTCAAAAGTATGAAATGCACAATGATTTTAGTAGACTCGCTATGAAAAACAAATAGAAATGAAAAATATTGCTGATAATGTTTATGTTGATTCATATTCAAATGATAATTCTGAGATAAGCAAATATAATAAAAGTACTTCACTTATTTCTTCTTTACTTATTTTGATGACATAAGGGTCAGCTGAGAAATAACAATGTGTCAGCATCGTGGGAGGCCTGTGAGCTAGAAGAGTGTAACCATGTTTGGGCAGGACATTACACACCTGGGCTATCGGTGAACATTGGTGAGCAAGTGTTAAGACTGAGATGAAAATATTTTAACTAAGTTAGTCTTGTAATTTTCTTTTCGTTAATCCTTAATTTTTTTTTCTGTTTTTATCCTCTTCTTTCCTTCTGGTTAAGATAAAAAATGACCTTTCCAGTTCTAACTTGGAAATTCTTCAATCTTTTCTCTCCTGATCTTACTCCACCAATTTTCACAAATCCTCCCTCCTCCATTTCTACACATTTATTTTTAGTTTTGGTTTCAATCTTCTGCTTTGCAAACATACTCCTAAGGCCTATGTTAAAACAAATCATTCTCCCCAACTCTTTTGCACTACCATGCCTTTCTTTATTCATTGACCTTCTTTCCCCAAAACCTGTTTTACTGACTTTCATGCTGCATATATGTATGTATATATATATGTATGTATGTATATATATATTCTGTGGCTTCTCTTTCTATTTGTTCTTTTTGGGATATACATTACAGTTGAGTATATTTTGACATATTATACATACATGGAGTATAACTTATTCTAATTGGGATCCCATTCTTGTGGTTGTACATGATGTGAAGTTACACTGGTTGTGTATTTACATACGGGCATAGAGAAGTTATGTCCAATTCACCCACTTAATTTTATAAGCCTGTAGCACTGGCTATAACATTGTACTTCTGTTATTATCTCCATATAATTGAAGACTTCCACGCATTTTTAAATTCTCTTTTGGACGCCATCTGTTTTCATCTTTGGTAAAGTATACACAACCTGTGTTGTCTCAATTTTCCCATTCTGTTTTCAATTGCTCACTTTTATCTTACCAGTTTTCCTTTCAATTATTTACTTGTTAGATTCTCTTTAAATTAAGAAGTACTTTTTTCCAAAGTTCACATCCAGGAGATTGGATTCCTACCCTTTTTTGCTTAAGATTAGTTGTTCAAGATTTTATTTTATTTTATTTATAAAATCTCTACTATGGTTGGAATATCTCCTTCAAAACTCATGCTGAATTTAATTTCCACTGTGATGGTATTGGCACATGGGATCTTCAAGAGTGATTAGGTCATGAGGATCTGCCCCCACAAAAGGATTAATGCCCTTATTAAAGGACTTGGTGGTTAGAGTGGTCTTGTGTATGTGAGTGCTTTCTTTCCTGTGATTTCGATCTCTATCCTTTCACCCTCACTTGCTCTCTTGCCTGTGATGCTGTTGAACATGTTGAGATGCAGCAAGAAGGCCTTTGACCTTGGACTTAGCCTGAATTTTGAGATATTATTTTCTTTATAAATTACCCAGTCTGTGGTATTCTGTTTTAGCAACAGAAAATGAACTAAGAATTTCTCAATGATAAAATCCTAATTAGTGAGGTTTTTTCTTTCTTTCTTTCTTTTTTTTTTTTTTTTTTTTGTCTATCAAAAGAGGCAGGGCTTTCACAAAGAGAGATTGAATAAGAAATGAATAGTCAGAGATTATGAAGCACATACTTGAAGGTCACATTCTTTTCTGTGTTCCTACTTGTTTTTAGAACAATGTCTTTAATGTGCTCGAAAATTTTCTGCTAGTTCAACCATATATTGGTGCATTAAAAGAGACATAGATTTTAAATGTTCAGGGTGGGTGGACAAGGTTTAATGTCTGTGATAAACTGCTGCCTTTGTTAGAGAACATCCTGAGGCATATCTCTGCCTATCTAACCTGATTTTTGAAAGGAAACCATTGTCATGGAGAAAGGAGGAAAATTTGTTCACTATTTTGTTATTGATGAAGTTGTGAATTATTGTAGGTTTGGGATGTGCTATACTCTGGATGATTGGAAAACGTTTATTTTGTTGTTTCTGCTGGAAGCTTTTTCTATCTGTATGTTAGTCATGAGTTTCAAGTTTCTTATTTGTTGGAATATTGTTTTAACATAAGTATAAAAACCCATAAATTAACCCATTAATTTCAGATATTGAAAATTAATGCCCTTTCCCCTATATGCTTTCCTAAATCTCAACTGTTTCTCAGGGCTGTGGATGATAGGCAGACTAATCTCTCCATGTCTAGTTTCTTTCTATATAAAAAAGCTATGAAAAACCAGGTACATGCCTGTAATATCAGCAATTTGGAAGGCTGAAGCCAGAGGATTGTGAGTTAGAGACCAGCCTCACAACTTAACAGGCCCCTGTCTTAAAATAAAAAGGAGTGGATGTATAGTTCAATGGCAAAGCACCCCTGGGTTCAATCCAAGTGCAAAAAAAATGTATAATAATAGCACCACTTACATTAAAGTTGAATTATATGAGGTAAAGTACACAAAATGCTTAGAATGTTGCCAAGCATATATTAAATCTTCAAGGAGTATTAGAAATCATTACTATCACCATGAATACTTTATACAATCAAATTTATTTGGTACATACTTGATAGAAACCTAGGGAGATACACAATGAACAAGAAACTCTTAATTCTTGAGCAGTTCTGCCTGAAGAGAGAGAAATAGTCATGAAGAGTCACAGAGTGTGTGATTAATGCTGTGGTAGAATCATCAGCTATGTGCCATGGTGATACTGAGGAAAAATTAATAAACTTTGCCTGAACTTGTTGCAAAATACTAGTAATGGGGCTCCTCTCTGAACTGCATCAAAATGTGTGCTGCAGTTCCCACAAGGGACCTATCTCTGAGTCAGCAGTTGGATTCCAAGTCAAAGAGAAATTGCATTCACTAATTTGCTATGATCATTTTACAAATTACAAAAACAGACACTCCCTATCAATCTACAAATGTATCTCAGGATCCATTTTCCCTAACAGTTTAAAATTTAACATACTTTCATGCATGCATGAAAGCCTGCCTACATGCCTTCATGTGTGTATCATTATTACTGGATGTCTGCTAACTCTGCTTTGCCCATACCTTTCAAAATAGTCTTTCCTCTTTGGGACTTACATATTTCTGATCAAAACATCAAAAGTGTCTTATAGAAAAAAATCTAAAGTTTTGTGGTTGAGTAGCTAGGAGTGAAGAGGAGGAAAGTCATTCCTTAGGAAGCACAAACCAGAATGCCAGATAGTTTTTGTTTGTTTGTTTGTTTTTGTGGTCTAACCAGAAGAATACATATAGAAAACAAACAGGAGCTGAAGAAATAGCTCGTGTTCATCGCCTAACATGTGCAAGGATCCCGGTTTGAATCCCTGGCCCCTCAGAGGGGAGGGAAAAAAAAAAAAAAAAAAAAACCAAGAAAAAGAGAAAAAAAACAAGCAGCACTGGGGAAGTAGAGTTACAGAAAAAGTGAACAGGTGTGTGTTCTAGTAGTTAATGGCATGGTGAAGTACAAAGGGACAGGTGGTTTTATTTGCACAGACCCTTGCAGGACGAATGTGTCTTACCAAACCCATGGAAGTGGTCTTTCCCTTGTTCCCTAACAGTTCCTTTTGAATGCACTCTTTTCTGAGCAAGAGAAGTCATCTAATGATCTCAGAGTTATATGATACTAAGAGCAAAGTCAGCTGAGAGTTAATGGGTTAGTATGCGTGTGTCCAAGAAAGAAAACCCCAGAAATGTCAAATAACAACAGAAGTAACATTGATTCAACTTTTTTGTTGTCATTCATATCCGTAAAGCATTTTATATGTTATAACTCATTTATTATTATAATAACTTGTAAATAATATTTTATAACATTGTAGGAACTAGTGCTTCCCATTTTAGAAATGAAAAGAAAGTGTTTCAGAGAGGTTACATAGCTTTAAAGTGTTCTAGATCATGGGGCAAGGACATGGTGGTGTATGACTGGAGGCTTGTGTTGTGGGCATAAGAGAGAGAAAATTTAACCTCTCCTCTCTTAGCATTTCTATCTGGTCCTAAAAATTATTTTAACATAAGAGAGATTAACAGAAGAATGCTTAAAAAAATTGTTTGGTGAGTTTTAAAAGTACCTGGGAGCCATGAAAGGAAAATGCAGGCTCAAATTGGGAGCCAAATTCCTATACACGACACTGAAAAAAGTGAGTATTTATGAAACCGTGATAAGACAAAGGGAACTGGGCTAGGGCAGTTAACTGTAGGAAAGTGACTAGGAGAAAAGAGTTTGTTGGACAAAACGTGTCTGTACATTTCTTTGGTCTCTACTTCCCACTGCTGTTGACAAGAATCTTTTTTCTTCCTGGTCCAAGGAGGGCATCTTTGTTTTATCTCTTGCATTCAGGAAGAAAAACAAAGAAGAGAGAACTCTTCTTGTATCTGCTGCTTTTCAAGTGTGTTTAACTAAAAATAATTATAGACAAAGTGGTACATTTGGAGTGCCATGTTTGGATTCCTTGATTTTAGATCCAGGTGGACATAATTTTGATATTGACCATTTAGTATTGCCTTCTTATATTTTCCTCAATTCTTATGTTTTAGATGCAGTTCATATGTTATTTTCAAAAATTTTCCTTCTTTAAATTGTTCTTCATCAATAGGGAATGGGTCCTTTACAGCATAAAGCATAAATATTGGGCATATTGGTAAGTCTTATACTATGCAATCAAATCGAATGATTACTGGTGTAAGGAGCACTTCCATACAGTCCTGTTTTGATAAAGCATGTATAATGAATATTAAGATTTGAAGATGACTCATGGAATGGAAAGAAGAGCGTGGCAATTTGAGAATAGGCTGCTGTGGAAACATTCTAAGCCTGTAAGCAATACACGGCCTTCTGCCTCTACATATTTACACTGGTGCCCATGAAGCAATGTACCCAGTACTTTGTCTCTTAGAACAAAGTGCATTTTTTAGTTTGGAATGCCTTTTATTCTTATTGAGACCAAACATAGCATTTTACAGTATGATAAGCAGCTTTCTGTTCAGTTATATGATTTGGGGAGGGAGGCACAGAATTTAGACTTTTCCTCATAGTCCATTATAGGAAAGATTTACTGGTATGTATACACACATATATCTTGATTATGTACATATACATCTATTCTTATACATACATGTATCATCTATAAACATATACATACACATACATGTATTTAGATATACAAAAATACACCTACATAAACAGATACACATACCTTAAAATGTATAGACAGATCATAAATACTGAAATAGCAAGAATAAGGAAGAAATGGTTCCAAAATGCTATCAGGTATAAAGTTTTTCTCTGAGCTTATACTTTATGTGCTAATAAAACCACAGGGGGCAAAACTTATATGGCTTATCCTCAAAGTCTCTATTTATTCACAGCTGTTCAATAGTAGCAGTAATGATTGTTATCACTGTACCTCATTTCCATTCGGAAAGTGAAAAACAATTTTCAAATTCTATTACAAAAGGCAAAGCAAAGTTACCTGACTGTATAGGGGTAGGTGAAGAGATTCAATGAAATATCTTTTAAAATTCTTCCTAAAATTTCTTAGATATGATGAGAATATTATGGTTGTAACCACTTTCTTCTTTTTCTAGCAAAATGTAGGCCATCCTGAATTTGTCTTTTCTAAGTGTTAAAAAAAATTTATAATCCAAACATCATGAGACTTAATCACCTTAATGTATTTTATGAAATTCAAAAATCATCTTACTGACTATCTGACATTTATATAATTTAGACATAGAACACATTCCACTATTAGAGGTCTTGACTTTTGTATAGCACAGAATTCACTGAGTGATATTGTTTTGGGGATATTGGATTATTATGTCTGCCAGAACATTCACTAAGCATAGAACAAAATGTCAAGGTGACTTGTTTCAAGATGTTTAGTACAAAGAACCCATTAGTTTTCTTCCTCTCAATTCAGGGCCACAGTTCCAAAGGGTCTGGATAAGAGATACAAGTTCTATTTTCTGCACACATTAAGTATTAGGCTTCAAGAGAGAAGGTGGAAATAGATTACCAGAACACAGTCAACTGAATAAAATCAAAAGCTTCAAAAACTAGTCTGTATTTCAGACAGTGATGTCTACATTCTGAAAAGAGCTAACTAGCCACTCATAATATGTAGTTATTAACTAAAATACACATAAATTTTAATCATTTTATTTAGGTATAATTTAATTGATTAAGAGATGGGGCCATTTCTTAAACAGTGACCACAGAGTTCGGAAAAGTTAGTAATGAATTAATTAATTCAGATTTCATAACCAGGAAAGTCAGAGAATTTTGAACAACATTTAGAAGAAATTACTTGGATTGACTGAACCTTAATCAGCAAAACCAAATAATGGTGACTTTCTCCCTTCACTTTGATAATGTGATTTATATATCTTCTGATATCTTTAGGATACCAAAGCATAATTACAAAAGAAATGGGCTAAGTAATACTAAATGAAGTCAGGTGTGTGAATATGAGTCTAAGTGATGGGTCCCCCAACAGCCCATACCCACTGGTCATCTAAAACTTCAAGCTGTGACCACGAGTCCATAAGCACTGTCCATCAAGAGGATGGCTGTTTAGTTTTTAGGAGTAAAGCGTTGACTGTCCACTGCCTGGAGGGTGAACGTCCTTGAATCTGAAACAAGCAGAACCAGTAGATGTTCAGATGTTTGAGAAACCAATTTGTTCTAACTGAAACATGTGCCACCACTCTTTTGAGAGAGGATAAAGGATACTTTTTTCCCTCTGGGAATTATAATTCTAGATTTGCTCTCTTCTTTAAACCACACAAGTAAGGCATCATCTAAAATTTCCAGTTTCAATTTCCCCATTTTTCGCAGTTTACTTGCAAAACAATCTAAGTGCAGAGTTTTTTTCTGCATCATTATACTCCTCCCTTCCCTGATAATCTTTTCAATTACCTCTCCACATGTAATTCAACAACACTTTGTATCAATTAATCTTTGTGAAGTTTCCCAAAACATTCAAGTTCATTTTCACAGGAATAACTATTTCCTTCACACTTAATATGTGACTATTTATGCAGTGTTAATTAAATCATGTAATTTTGTATATAATTATACAAGTCCCTGGAAGAAACTAGTTTGAGAAAAAAAACAAGACTAGTTGCTAAATGAAAAACTCACTGGAGGAATTGTGGAGTATATGTAGGTGTTACTCAATATGTGTAAGTCAAGGAGAAGGGAAAATATGCAAACTCATGGAAGGAATCTCAGATCCATTGCATTTGAATCTTTAAAGCAGCTTAAAATTTCTCAGTTTATTCTTATTCACATTAAATTTAATAACCTCTGCTGGAATATTATGGAGTATTTACTAACATTTAATATAAGGGGGAAAATCACCATCCAACAGAATAGCAGCATAGAGAATAATTCTTTTAAGAAAAATCCTCTTGAAAGAATTTTTCCTATTTTCTTTCCTATTAAGCAATACAGTGAACATTTTCTGATTTGCTATTTTTAAAATTCTTTTTGAGTGCTTGATATCAGAACTTCTTTTCCATATGGGGGAAGAATCTTTGGACTTAGTGAGGAGTAGATAAATGCATCTGCATATTTTATACCTGATCTAGGGTACAGGCATGTGACCTTAGCTCAGTCCATTCCAGGATAACCTCCAAGGACTTTAAATTCAAAAGACATGAAACAAAGATGTAGGACTATTCCAAATTATTCATTGAAGATGTTGATCCAGACTGGCTGAGGCTGAACGAAGACTAAGAGGCAGCAGTATTGCCATGATGGAGTGTTCTCAATGCAGTGATGGGGTCTCCAACATCACTGCCTTAAACTGACTATTCTTGTAATGGGATTTTGTCAGTACTCTGTGATATGTAGCTTCCTTTGGTTATTGCTTGGTTTTAAAAATCTTCCATCACATCTGCAACTATTACATGATTCATAAAACTAAATATAAACATATATTTATGTATTCTTAAGAAAGACATCATTTCTTTCTGGCTGTTACAACCAGACCCACGTCTACTTTGTGTCAGGTACTTGAGAGTCCTCTTTAGCCCTCAAACACTCTTGGCTGAAAGTGTAAATGAAGGAATCTCCTTTAGAGTTCCCAAAGCATGAAACTACATTTCTTTTTTTTTTTTTTTTTTTTTTTTTTTTTTTTTTTATTTATTTTTTTTACGTTTACATAGGGTAATGATGTTTATTATATTTTTCCCCTCCCCCCCACCCCTCCCACCCCTCCCACCCCTCCCACCCCTCTTTTCCCTCTACACAGTCCTTCTTTCCTTCATTCTTACTGCTCTCCTTAGCCTAACTCTAAACCTAACCCTAAACCTAATGCTAGCCCCTCCCACCCCCCATTATATGTCCTCATCCGCTTATCAGCGAGATCATTTGTCCTTTAGTTTTTTGAGATTGGCTTATCTCACTTAGCATGATATTCTCCAATTTCGACCATTTGCCTACAAATGCCATAATTTTATCATTCTTCATTGCGGAGTAATATTCCATTGTATAAATATGCCACAGTTTCTTTATCCATTCATCAACTGAAGGGCATCTAGGTTGGTTCCACAATCTGGCTATGGTGAATTGAGCAGCAATGAACATTGATGTGGCTGTATCTCTGTAGTATGCTGATTTTAAGTCCTTTGGGTATAGGCCAAGGAGTGGGATAGCTGGGTCAAATGGTGTTTCCATTCCAAGCTTTCTGAGGAATCTCCACACTGCTTTCCAGAGTGGTTGCACTAATTTGCAACCCCACCAGCAATGTATGAGTGTTCCTTTTTCACCACATCCTCGCCAACACCTATTGTTGCTTGTATTCTTGATAATCGCCATTCTAATTGGGGTGAGATGAAATCTTAGGGTGGTTTTGATTTGCATTTCCCTTATTACTAGGGATGTTGAACATTTTTTCATATATCTGGTGATTACTTGTACATCTTCTTCTGTGAAGTGTCTGTTCATTTCCTTAGCCCATTTGTTGATTGGATTATTTGTATTCTTCGTGTAGAGTTTTTTGAGTTCTTTATAGATTCTGGAAATTAGCGCTCTATCTGAGGTATGGTTGGCAAAGATATTCTCCCACTCTGTAGGCTCTCTCTTCACATTTCTGATAGTTTCCTTTGCTGAGAGAAAGCTTTTTAGTTTGAATCTATCCCAGTTGTTTATTCTTGCTTTTATTTCTTGTGCTATGGGAGTCCTGTTAAGGAAATCTGATCCTGAGCCAACAAGTTGAAGATTTGGACCTACTTTTTCTTCTATAAGATGCAGGGTCTCTGGTCTGATTCCGAGGTCCTTGATCCATTTTGAGTTGAGTTTTGTGTAGGGTGAGAGATAGGGGTTTAGTTTCATTCTATTGCATATAGTTTTCCAGTTTTCCCAGCACCATTTGTTGAAGAGGCTATCTTTTCTCCATTGCATATTGTTGGAACCTTTGTCTAGTATGAGAAAATTGTATTTATTTGGGTTTGTGTCCATGTCCTCTATTCTGTACCATTGATCTACCTGTCTATTTTGGTACCAATACCATGCCGTTTTTGTTACTATTGCTTTGTAGTAGAGTTGAAGATCTGGTATTGCAATACCCCCTGCTTCGCTCTTGCTACTGAGGATTGCTTTAGCTATTCTAGGTTTTTTATTCTTCCAGATGAATTTCATAATTGCTTGCTCTATTTCTGCGAGGTACATCATTGGGATTTTAATTGGAATTGCATTGAATCTGTATAGAACTTTAGGTAGTATAGCCATTTTGACGATATTAATTCTGCCTATCCAGGAACATGGGAGATCTTTCCATCTTCTAAGGTTTTCTTGAATTTCTTTCTTTAGTGTTCTGTAGTTCTCATTGTAGAGGTCTTTCACCTCTTTTGTGAGATTGATTCCCAAGTATTTTATTTTTTTCGATGCTATTGTGAATGGAGTAGTTTTCCTAATTTCTCTTTCTGAAGATTCATCACTTATGTATAAAAATGCATTGGATTTATGAGCATTGATCTTGTAACCTGCTACTTTACTGAATTCACTTATGAGTTCTAAAAGTTTTCTGGTGGAATTTCCAGGTTCCTCTAAATATATAATCATGTCATCAGCGAACAGGGATAGTTTGAGTTCTTCTTTTCCTATTCGTATCCCTTTAATTTCTTTGGTTTGTCTGATTGCTCTGGCTAGAGTCTCAAGGACGATGTTGAATAGAAGCGGTGAAAGAGGGCATCCCTGCCTTGTTCCAGTTTTTAGGGGGAACGCTTTCAGTTTTTCACCATTTAGAATGATATTAGCCATGGGCTTAGCGTAGATGGCCTTTATAATGTTTAGGAATGTTCCCATTACCCCAATTTTTTCTAGTGTTTTGAGCATGAAGGGATGCTGTATTTTATCAAATGCTTTTTCTGCATCTATTGAAATAATCATGTGATTCTTAACTTTAAGTCTGTTGATATGGTGAATGACATTTATTGATTTCCGAATGTTGAACCAACCTTGCATCCCTGGGATAAAACCCACTTGATCGTGGTGCACTATTTTTTTAATATATATTTGTATGCGATTTGCTAAAATTTTGTTGAGAATTTTTGCATCGATGTTCATTAAGGATATTGGTCTGAAATTTTCTTTCCTTGATGTGTCTCTGTCTGGTTTAGGTATCAGGGTGATATTGGCTTCATAGAACGAGTTTGGTAGGGTTCCCTCCTCTTCTATTTCATGGAATAGTTTGAGGAGTATTGGAATGAGCTCTTCTTTAAAGGTTTTATAGAACTCGGCTGAGAACCCATCTGGTCCTGGACTTTTCTTTGTTGGTAGGCTTTTGATGACCTCTTCTATTTCATTGCTTGAAATTGGTTTATTTAAGTTGTGTATGTCCTCCTCGTTCAGTTTAGGTAGTTCATATGTCTCTAGAAATTTGTTGATGTCTTCAAGGTTTTCTGTTTTGTTGGAGTATAGATTTTCGAAATAGCTTCTAATTATGTCTTGTATTTCACTCGTGTCTGTTGTGATGTTTCCTTGTTCATTCACAATAATACTAGGCGATTTTAACACACCTCTCTCACCACTGGATAGATCGTCCAAACAAAAATTGAATAAAGAAACTATAGATCTCAACAACACAATCAGCAATTTAGACTTAACGGACATATAGAATATACCATCCAACAAAGAATGAATACACTTTCTTCTCAGCAGCACATGGATCCTTCTCTAAAATAGACCATATTTTATGCCACAAAGCTACTGTTAGTAAATACAAGAAGATAGAGATACTACCTTGTACTCTATCAGATCATAATGGATTGAAATTAGAAATAAATGACAGAATAAAAAACAGAAACTTCTCCAATACCTGGAGACTAAATAATACACTATTATATGATGAATGGATAACAGAAGACATCAGGAGGGAAATAAAAAAATTCTTAGAAGTAAACGAGAACAAAGACACATCATATCAAAATCTCTGGGACACTATGAAAGCAGTACTTAGAGGAAGATTTATTTCATGGGGTGCATTCAAAAAAAGAAGTAGAAATCAACAAATAAACGAGTTAACACTACAGCTCAAAGCACTAGAAAAAGAAGAGCAGACCAATACCAAAAGTAGTAGAAGACAGGAAATAGTTAAAATCAGAGCCGAAATCAACGAAATCGAAACAAAAGAAACAATCGGAAAAATTAATAAAATAAATAGTTGGTTCTTTGAAAAAATAAATAAAATTGATAAACCCTTAGCCACACTAACAAAGAGAAAGAGGGAGAAAACTCAAATTACTAAAATTCGGAATGAAACTACATTTCTAATATTGAATCACAATTTTTTAAACTTTAACTTCTACATAATCAATAGAAGTTTGTCTATCTAATACTTTTATTTTGAGAAAATTAATAGTAGCATTAAATCAGATGATTTTAGCTTTTTAAAAAAGAATTTATATAGTAAATTGTTTGTGCATCCTTTTGTTTACAGATTAAAACCAAAGCATTTTTATTTCCTTATGCTAACAGTTACAGATAGTAATGTACCAATAAATTTTGAGCAAATTTACTCTGTAAGGAACAATGCCAGAGAGTTCATTTAAAATGTTATTCTTATCACACTTTCAAAGTGAATATTTAGTGTGCTAGCATCTGTAACAATTCTTTAAAATATGAAATGCAATCTTTCTAGTTTCTGTGAGTAATTTAACATTAAAACCTTTGTCCGTTAAGTACTTCAACCTTTGAGATCAATATTCATAGCTTCAATAGGTCAATCACTACACTTCATATTTACTTTTCCTTCTAGCTAAAATTAAGCAAACATTACAATATTCTGTTGATTTTGAAGTGTTTATCTTGAATAATATGTTTGCAATCCAAAAGAAACCATGCAGTTTTTACCCCATAGCATATTTAAATGTCAAGTAAATGAATTATCCAAATTATTTAGTTCAAAACAAAATCATATCTATAACTATTAAATAAAATATGCATGTGTTCTAATAATTAATGATTAACTGATCAACAAATATTATATATATGGATACAAGTGATTGAAAGTAACATAAAACTGATGGAAATTGGCTTGAAGAATAACAACTTTACTCACTGTTTTAATCAATTCTTTCACCACTGTGATTAAAAGACCTGAGAAGAGGAATTTTAAAGGAGGATAAGTTTATTTGGACTCAGAGATCTCAGTTCACAGATGACTGACTACATTGTTCTGGGCACAAGGTAAGGCAGAACATCAAGGTGAAAGAGTATAACAAAGGAAGGCAGCTCAGGATATGACAATCAGGAAACAGAGAGAGTTCCTCACCAGAAACAAAATATGCCCCAGTGACCCACCTCTTCCAGCCATACCCTACCTGCCTACAGCTACTACCCAGTTAATCCCTATCAGTGGATTAGGTTAAGTCCCAATCATTCACCTCTGAATGTTCTAGTATTGTCCCACACATGAGCTTTGGGGGATACCTCTTATCTAAACCATAATACTCAGAAAATCAAAAATCAAAAGGAAGGGAAGATTTTAGGCTGGTTTGATTATGCATTTCAATCATACCAGTAAGAAATAATTTATTTTTTACCTTCTATAGTATTAGCTTCATCTAGAGACTGGTTTTCCATTTGTGGGAAAAAATATGTAGCATTCACAGTTTCTGATTCCATTAATGTTACTATTGAAAAGGAGAATAAAGATTAGCTTTTTTTAGTTTTCTCAGAAATTCAAGGAACTACCACTCTTACAATCCTTATTTATTTTCTAAGACTTGGTCACTTGCATGTTTCTGAAATAACCCATTTGACTTAAGAATTACCTTATACTTATTTAATTAGGACTATGTTTCTTGAATCAGTATTATGGCAATTGGAATCAGATCACCCAAGTTAAATTGATGCTATCAAGAACTGTCCCTGTATTTTTCTCCCAAACCATAAGACAAAGAATCTATAGTATACAAAATATTTATAGACCTTTTACTACGTGATGGCATAGGGTATATGATATAGTTAGAGATAAGATAGCAAAAACACTTATATTGAAGAAATATTTTCTAATAGTTTAACATACACATAGACTAAAGGTAAATTATAAAACATAAAATTAAATAATATTCAAGATATTTTAAATATATGGATAATTTGTTTAAAATAAAATTTTAATGTTTCCATTATGTGCTGTGCTTTGAACACAGACAATAAAGTTGTCTTTCATTTCCCTGAGCATATAACACAGTGACTTACTCATTTTGGATGTTAATAAAGGCTATTGAGTAGAAGAAGCAAAAAGATCAATATTGGCTCTGTTACTCACTATATTTAAATAGAATTCCTAAATTGTGAACTTTTGTCTTTAGAGTGAACTTTCCAAAACAAATTCATCACATCCTTCTCATTGGAATCAAATATAAATGAAAGAAAAACTTGAATTACCTCCCTCTCCCCTTTTTTTTGACCTGGGCATTACTGTTTACCAGAGTTAATGAAGGTGACTAAAAGAATAATGGAGAAAAGGAAAATGCTGTTTGCATTTGGGGTGTAAGTATATAGGAAATGCATCTTTATTAATTGTCAAAAGAACTGTAGGGAATTCAGGTGAAATTGTCTTTGGAGGGTAACAGGTCTTTTCTATGGAATGCAAGTTGAACTACTAGGAGATAATTGGTCTCAAATAAGTTAAGTAAGAAAGTTATCTAAATATTAAGGTTCAGGTCATACATCTGTTAATGGTAGCAAAGTAATAGTATTGATATAAAAAAATAAGAAACCAATTAAAATTTTTAAAAAAACCAATCATGTGAGCATGAAATAAGTAGAAAACAGTATCATCATCTTCTTAAAATTCTGGAAGGTTCTAAGAATTGTGATAATCCTCATATACTTTCTGTCTCCTCTTTGGGATTATTACAAAGTTTTTGAGTGCAAAACTACAATTTTCCTTGTTGATCAACCATCAAGCACTATGTGGTACAAGGGGAGTCTTTCTGGAATATCCTAAATGATAACCTCTTATTCAGAAAACTTTTCTTGAAAAACAATGTATTTACGTGGACTGAGATGTCTTGACTGTAACTAAATAGAACAGTTGTTTCTCTCTCTACAATATTCTGCTGTATTTTATATTCAGAGTGGAAACAGAGGATTATTTTTGCCCATTTCTTGGGCTCTAACACAGCAAAATGATCTATACTTTTTTTTTATTTTTTAAGTATGTTGTCATGGTTTTCTTAACTCAGACTTCCTTGGACAAAATACCATAAAATGGATGACTTGAACAATTGGCATGTACTTCTGACAGTTGGAGAAGCTGGGAAGTGTAAGATCAAGGCGCAACCATGATTGCGTTCTGGAGAGGACGCCACTTCCTGGTTCCCAGACCACTGCCTTCTTGCTGCATCCTCACATAGTTGAGAGAAGATGCTGTGGTCTGTCTTTCTCTTCTCATAATGACACTAATCTTATGCTGGGCGTTCCACACTCATGACCTTATCTAAACCTAATTACTGTCCAAAGCCCTCATTTCCTGATACTATCACATTGTGGGGATAAGGCTTCAATATATAAAGTTTGGAGGGACACAAACATTCAGTCCATAAAATGGTTGACCTTGTGTGTGTTTAATGAAAATATCCCATCTGGCAGTCTGTAAACAGACTTTAAAACTTAACGAATCAACACATAAATTAACTTTGTAATGCATACCTCATGAGACCTGTTTGACATGATTTTCTCCTTGTTCTCTGAATTTAGCTGGTCATTTGAAGAACTATCTACCATTCCTTGTACCCTGTCAATGTATTAAAAGAGAATAGAGAACTGATTCCTATATCAACATAAATTCTCACAAGGATGAGAAGCACAACCAAATTATATCACCTATCTATTGAAAATCATCCCAAAATGTAGTGGCTTAAAATGATAATTGTTTATTTTGTTCATAATTCTTTGACTTGACCATTTAGGCTGAAGTCAACTGTGTGGTTCTTGGTCGGGGCTGGAGAGGTTCTCTCCTGGCAGCTGCTGGGCACTGGTTGTCTGTCAAGTTGAGTAGCAACTTTTCTGAGTTTGAACTGGAAAAGGAAGACCTCAACTGTTCAGGTCTTCTGTGTTCCATTCTTCCAGCAGGTTAACCCAGTAACAGTCTCATGACGGCTTGGGAGAGAGAGAGAACAGCAGTGTGCAAGATCTATTGAGGCTTTCTCTTATTGTGTATGCCATGCCCTTATCTGTCAAAGTAAATGTTAAGGTCAAACCAGATTCAAGCATTCAAATAAATTCTTTACCTTGAGGGAATGAGATTGCAAAGTCATGTTTTAAAGGGGTCTGATAACAGAAAGGGGACTCATTGTAGCCATTTTTAAAAATTCATTTAAATATTTATTTATTGGTGCTGGGGATTGAACTCAGAGCTCATGCATGCTAAGCACACACTCCACCACTGAGGTAGGTCCCCAATTCATTTTTGCAATCTACCATACATGTCTTTCTACCCCAGGTGTCTGGAGCATGAGTTAATGGCTTAACAGTATCAACAATGCTCTTAAGTTTCCTTCTGCTTTTACTAGGAGAGACAAAATTCAAATTTAACTGAAAGGATACTTGTTTGCACCGTACATAGTGTAGTTGTGTGTTTTGTGAATTTTCATCCAAGTCAAATATTTTTTCTAATATTAATATAAATGTAATGGCCCACTGTTAACTATGGAGTACAGTGAGTACAATCCCTGAAAGATTTAGAAACAATTGTGAGAAACAGAGCTAATCTTTTCTCTGCATCTAGCATGTATGCACAGTCAAGTTTGAAAGACATGACTTATTATTTACTGTGATTTCATTAAGAGTTTCTCAACATGAGGTATAATGAATGTTAATTCAGGTTTACAATGGGTGGCATCCTGTGCCATTGATGAATATGAAAAAGAATATTTGAAAGAGAGTTATCATTTTCCATCATTAATTGCTAATTCACACACAGGGTAATGACTCATGAAGATTTTAGATGCCTTTGTTTCAAAATTCATTTTTTCCAGGTTTCTTTTGCCTTAGTTGAATAGGAAAGATTTTTCAGTTGAGTAAAGACACTTCATCTCCCTCACCAATGCTGCCGGGAGTTATTAATTAGGTTTCTGAGTTTGGCACTGCTCTTTCCTGGTCACCGTGATGTGTCATTGAAACAGACCCATTAAAATGAGTGATGTGTGTTGTAATTTCATTAGTGTCATCAATAATGTATTACACTTTCCTTTTAGTAGTCTCTTTGTGTTGTGTTGGGTCAGGATGACTGTATGAATTACATTTATAAGATCCAAATTGTTACAGATGAGGGGAGATAGGCATGAGGGTGGAATTAATGTTATTTTAAACACGATAGCTACTAAAATGATTTCAATTAAATAATATTTTAATTAGGTCTGATGTCTCTACATGCCATGCTGAGATACATGTTGTGTGTATGCAAATAGGATTGTGATTTATTGATTTAGAGCCATGCTAATACAGTCTATTCTTTATGCAGAGAAACTTTCTGAATTGTACTAAAGCAGATGTATCTAAGGGCAAGAATGGTTCACCAAGGAATATAAGTTCTTGTGGTTGTAAAGTACAGATTCTTGACATAGAAACTCTCCAAGTGTATTTTTTCACTTTCATTCCACTTAGTTTTCCTGCAGACCTGTGACTTTTGTTTTTTTCCCATGGAACACTCAAAATTCAGATCAGTGGGAAATAATTTTAATCAAAGAATTGTACATTGTCTTCCCACATATCCTGCTTTGTATTAGGAAATGACACTGTGATTCATTTCACTACAAGTTAATATTACAAAATAGTTACAGGAAAATATTAAAAATAACTCAAACACAAAAAGCAAGATGAAATAAACTGGGTTTTCAGAAATCTCTACTCTAGTGCCCACAGAACATAAGAAGAGAGTCAAAACAAATAAGTAACTAAGACTCCCTGATCACAAATTTCCAAAGAACTGGAGAAGGGAAGAGACCTGTGAGCTTTGACAGACTATGAGTTGATTCCTGGTCTGCCGTAATCAGAATAATATTTGTCCATAATTGGGAAGAAGAAATATTTAGGCAGTCTGATATAGTATATGCTATTGAAATCTTTGCACTCTGTTGGACTAAAGTTCAATTTTGGTGACATTACATGGTAATAAGAAGTTTAGAAGGTTTAGAAGTTTCAATTGAAAGCATTAGTTTAATATAAATATTTAAAAGAAAAGAAGCATTTGAATATTAAGAATGGTACAATCATAGTTTTGGTACCCAGAGATTATATAGGAAAGTTCTTAGAACTAAGAAATATGTGAAAATATGTAATGGAATTTAAGCCATTGCCTGGATTTTTGTTTTAGTATTAATTCAAATATTAAAAAGAAAATAATATGATGCTACCTTTCAGAAAGGAATGCAAGTACAGAAATTTATTTTATGTAAGCAGGAAGTTAAGTTGCTTTTAGTACACAAAAAAAGAAATTGGAAAAGATGAGCTACTTCTGCAAATCAGTAGGAGAAATGATCCATCTAATGAAAATTTAAAGATTTTTTATTTTTGTATCTGTAATTTGTTTTTCAGGTAATGTAGTCTATCAAGGTGGAAAATAAGCTTTTGTTATCATAATAATGATAAACTAACTTAAGTTACATCAGCATCTACTCAAAAGGAAGGCTTTCTGTTAAATTGAGATGAAAATATTCTAGTCTCTTGTATTCAACTAGAATCTCAGTATCTGTAGTTTTATTCTGATTTGTATCCAATTTTGGTAGAAATGGATATGAGTGTTTATCTTACATAATAGCTTGCTATAACTTTACTACTCGACTCATGTAGCATATGGTAAATGTGGTTAGCTCCTTGTAGAATTTCACAAAGCAAAAGAGATGCATTTTTATTCACATGGAGTGTTTACAGTCATTATAAAATCATGTTACTGGGTAGCTTCCTAGTTAGGAAGAGCATTTGCGGGCTTACTCCAGACTCCATTACATTGGTCTTAAAGAAAAAAGAAAAAAATATATATATATACACATGTATATACATATGTATAATATATGTATATGTATACATATATGTATATTAAATTTTTCTTTAAGAATATATATATTTTTCTTTAAGAATATGTATTTTTTCTTTAAGTATATATATGTATATACATATATACATGTATATCTTTTTCCCATTTAAAAAGTAATAATAATAATTTTATATTTGTGTTTTATACCTGAACATTCTTTGTAGGATATATTTTTATTCTTCCACATTATCTCTCTTCTAGATATTTTGCAGTAGTTATGACTGAAATTTTACATAAATATATTAGAGACTGTCTATGATTGAATGAATTGTCACCAAGGGATTAATCCTGTAACCTTTTTGAGCATGTTTTATTAATATCATCTTATCATTTAATTGAATATTAATATCTAATATTTAATAAGCATAGAATGTACATATATGAATATACTTTTTATCAGTTTTTAAAAGGTGGAAAAATGAGTGTAATAGCCTAGGATCCATTAAGTAGGTTCTTCAAATGTACTAACTGCAGTGGTACAGTTCATTTATTGAGGAGTTTTTGATAATAATGATTATAATATTTTTGTTTGTGAGCAGGCTGAGCAATATGTTCTCAGGGAATGGAAGTACTTGGTACAACTTTCGAAAATATCTATTTTACTCTAAAGTTCTGGAAATATATTTGCCACAAATTATTAAACAAAAAACTGATAAAGTAGAGGAAAAGAATTCACAATTGTAAATCTTATGGAGGATTGAATTTTTTATTCTACCAACTCATTTTTATTGATAAATCAGTATAAATTATCTACAAAGACATACTTTTAAGTGAGTAAATAATTAAAATACATTTTAATTCATTTTTATCTTTAAAATAACTTGATTATTAAACTGCTTTCCATCATCTTATTTATATAAATATATTTCTGTATATCTTTGTTTGCTTCAATGTTTGACAATTAGTTTAAATGGTTTGATAAGTATCCTGGCCCAAAAACCCCACTTTTTCTCTAAATGACAATTAAGAAAGCTTATGTTAGCTTGAAAATGCTAACTTCCATGTAAGTTCTGTCGGTTAGAAGAAAACATTAGAATATCTCAAGAAGTTTCTTCTCCAGGCCAGGTGGGTTTGGTGGTTTTTGTTTTTGTTTTTTTTTTTTTTGTTGTTGTTGTTGTTGTTTTGGAACCAGCGATTGAACCTAGGGACACTTAACCACTGAGGCACATTCCCCGTCTTTTTTATTTATTTATTTATTTTTTTGAGACATGTTCTGGTTAAGTTGCTTATGGCCTCACTAAGTTGCTGAGGCTGCCACTGAACTTGTGATCCTTCTGTGTCAGCTTCCAGAGCTGCTGGGATTAAAAGCATATGCTATTGTGTGCCTAAATTCCTCTTTCTCCATCATTTGACTAAGTATCAGGGAACCATCCTATTACACATTAAGACTATGGCATTCTAGATCAAACATGTAAGCAAGAAGAAGAAATAGTATAATGAATTTCATTTCCCACTTTTGACAATTATTACCTAGTGGCCAATATTATTTCATATACACTGTTTATAACTCCACTCTGTTTTTTCCCTCCAAGTATTTTTAAAATGAATCACAGAAATCATAACATTTATTTGCAAATATTACTTTACAAACTTCAGTAAGACAAGAGCAATTTCAGAAGACACACTAATGATATCATTATATCTGAAATATTAACAATTACTCTATATCACTCAATAATTGGTATTTAATTTTGTTCTCATATTATTTGTTTAAATAAGATTTAACAGTCTATTTTTTTTGACTATTTGACATGTTTCTTTTAGTCTAGAACAATTGTTCTTAATTGGGGTTAATTTTGCCATACTAGGGATATTTTGGCAATGTCTGGATATGTTTTCATTTCTTGATACGAAAAGAGGGATGCTATTAATATCTAGCCTGTGTAGTCCAGGGATACTGCTAACCATCCCATAGTACATAATAAAGATCCATCTGGCTCAAAGTGTTAATAGGACGTGGTTGAGAAACTGTGGTCTACCGGTTCTTTCTTTCTCTACTTTTGAAATTGAAATGTATTTGTTGAACAAACTGAGTTACTTGCTCTCTAGATTTTGCTGCAGTCTGTGTTTTTCTAGAACACACCAAGCTGTGGTTTAACATATTTCTGTCCTCTGAAATGATTAGCAATTAAATTTGGAAGCTTCATCAGATTCACATTCAATTTTTTTTTAGCAAAATTTTTCATGCTATTTCATAATGTGTACTTCCATCAGGAGGCACATATCTGATTATCTCCTCTTCTGTCATCAATATGGAAAACTACTTATGGTCAATATCTATCTCTCTCAATTCATTAGGTATTGAAAAATAGTGATATTGCCTTGATAATGTCTTCATCTATTGCAAACACAACTGCTTCTTGGCAATATTCATTACAGTGTTTGATATGAAAATGGCATTGTGCATAAAATATTTACATGTTTTATTTCCTTCCAGAAACATCCTGTACCACACTGATGAGAAGACAAGCCAGTTTTCCATACTCTTGGAGGCTTGGGAGCACTGCAAGTCACTTGCATCAAATGAGACTCTCCAAGAAGCCCTGTCAGATGTGTTGAACAGCATTAATTCAGCTCAGGTTTACTTCAAAGCAGGACTTGATGTATTTGAGAGCATCTTGGTTGAAAAGAACTGAGAAAACTCTCAGCATTCTAAAAAAGTCTGTTTACAATTCTACAAGCAAAAGCTCTAATCAGACCAGATTTCTGACATTGAAGACTCTCCCTCCTATGCTTTTATGACACGTTTAAAGCTATTATTACATTGTATTTTTTTAATGTACATATAAAAGAGCATTTTGCACATTTAGTATTTTTCTTATATCTACATTTCTGAATATGTAAAGGCAAGTTATTGAAAAAATAGTTAAGATTTATCTATTAAAAAGAAATCTGCTGTATTTTTATATATAAACTATTTTGGGGAAAAGTTCCAAGAAGTTCTGGACATCTTCACTCCTCTAGACAGAATGTGTAGGAACACAAGTTATTCTCTCTGATAGAGCTGTTAATGATCAAGTTTTTATAATAGAAATGGAGAGTTGATATGGTTTCAGATTAACTTCACTATTAAGTGTTCAATATGAAGAATTCAAGTATTTTGACTGAGTGATTAGTTGCCCAAAACCACTTTGAATGTTTCTACTTTATGAAATGAAGTTCCTTTTTTCACACAACTAGATGTAGTAATACACTGGTTATGAAATTGTATTTTTTAAGTATTAATGAAAAAAGAGCCATAAACATTCCAGGGAAAAATCTCAAGGTAGCTGCACAGAGCAATTTAAATGCAAATTTTTTCCGAACAACTTATAAGGTGACTAGCTTTGAAACCCCTAATTTGCCTCAGTTGGTTTTGTAAGAATTTGGGGAGTGATGTATTTGTCTTATGAGGGAAAAAACATTTATTTCTTTTTCTGTGGTTTCTGTTGGAATCAATGAAACAGAGGTTACTTCTAAAACGAAAACATCTCACATGGATTTTCCTTCCCATATCTTTTCTAAACCTCCTTGCTATAAGGCAGTTTTCATAGAATACTATATAATTTCCTCAGCAAAATAGCAAAGTTTCTCTTTGGAAACCAAAAATACCACCAAAGTGCTTTTTATGCTACTGACAAAAAGAACTTACTCTGAAAGAAATATTTGTTTTTGTAACCAAAAATTCAGTAAATCTTTGAAGAAAATTTGATAATTTCTTCCTTCTTTACTTAATTGTGGCTAAAGTGAAAATGTAGAAAATATGCATCCTTCTAATTCATGCACACAATGCAGTGTTTCCATAAGTGTCTCTCCCTCACTTCAGTTCTGCTCTTATGTGAGAAATGTGAGTGTTCAAACTGATATTGTCATTGAATAGCTCCAGCATCCATTATCCCTGCAAACTCTAAAATAACTTTCTGCTAATGGGCAGGTTAAACTTTAGCTAACCTCTAAAAACTATTTGTAAAATGTTCTTCTGATATTGGATAATTCCCTGCAAATATCTGTTAATAAATTTTTCCTCCAAACTCAACATTCAAACACAGTTCCCCATTATACATTGTGGAAACAACATTGTAAACCATCCCTGTCTATCTGAATGTTCACTTCTTATGGATGAGCACAAGCCTAATCTTAGTTTAAGAGAAAGTTAAAGTTGAAGGGGAGGAATTAATCAATATTGATTAATTGATTTATAAGGGTCAGCTGTTTCTACCATAAGTAATATTTATATGTTCAAAGTAGAGAATTAACGTAATTAGCTAGCTAATTCAAGCAGAAATCCATTTTCATCTGAATTGCCTATGTGCACATATTTTTACGTGAAAACTGAAACTACTTTATAATTCTTTTTAACCAATTTACTTGTTTGAAAATATTTTCCAATTTGAAGAATGTGTTTAGGAAAGGGCTAAGAGGATTAGGCATTGACGTCAGAGCCCTGGGGATGCTCTGCAAAGATCAATAGCAGACAAGAAGTTAGAACACCCACACAGACACGTATGGTCCCACATAGAGATTACATCAAAGGATATTAAATATTTTCAAAGTTCAATGCGTTCATTCAGTTCTTCATATGGAGTTGAATTTAAAACCAAGAATGACAAACTATAATCAATTGGTAGTTTATCACTTTAGAAAAATCATAAAAATAAATTCATTCCCATAACTCACAATAGTTCTTGTTTAAAGACTGTTTACATAGGTAAATCATATTGCATACCTAAAAATCTCTTTATTTTACATTCCTCACTTCTAAATTTATGAGGTATTTGTTATATGAAAACTGCAGTCAAGTATATGACTTAACATGTTTTTATTAGTCTATTTAAGAGATCATGTGAAGAAACTAAATTACAGTTACAACAGATGTCCAGCAATTCCATACATTCTGCTCTACATCTTTAACTACAACAAATGTTTTAACTAACAGCATTACAACTATGGTATGTTTACCTCAAGGCCCCTCCAGATTTATATCATTTTAATCCCCCCAATAAATCCAAGAATATAAAATCCTGAGCACATTAATAGCAAGTGCTATGTGAATTTGTAGGAATGTTAAAATTGTTTCCAAGACATCTGGGTGTCTGGTACTTCCCAAAATACTTCATACATAGAATTGTGCCAGGAGATAATGAATCATAAATGATTATATTCCTAAAAAAAATGTGGCAAATGTGTATCTGCAGAATTTGAGTTTGGGTAGGGTACCCATGGAACACTGCCCTTTGTGGAAAAGCATAGGTCCCAGGGATGAAAGGAAGACCCTAGGCTTAAGACACTGATCTAAGTCCTAGGATCTCACTTTCAACCAGACAGTGTACCACCATTCCTAACAGATGCAGTGACTAAAAAATTTGGAGATAGTCACTTATTTAGTGACAGGTAAAATCCAACTGGAATTTCAATTTCTCTGCTTTCTCATGTAGCATATCATGCTCCCCTCCTAAGGAGACAGGGTTATACATTACCTCATCCAGTCCATTCTATGTACCCAGCCATTCTGTCAAATGTTGAATGGGTTGGGCACACCACTTTTTAATTCCAGGTTAGTTTACTCTCTGACTATACCTTACGAACAAAACTTTCCTAGGGAACCCAGGCAAAGTACAAAGACTGGTTACATGTGAGGAGAAACTCTCTGCTGGATGCCTGAACAAAGAAAGGAAAACAGTGAGCAAAATGTTTTTACAAAAGGACATTTCATCTAAAAACAGAGGTGCACACCTGTAGTCCCAGTGACTTGGGAGGCTGAGGCAGGAGGATCACAAGTTCAAGTCAGCCCCAGCAACTTACAAGGCTCTAGCAATTTAGCAAGACCCTGTCTCAAAATAAAAAGTAACAAGGTTTAGGGATGTGGCTCTGTGATTAAGCACCCCTGAGTTTGATCCCTAGTACCAAATAAAGCTTTCTAAAAATGACATTATAAAAAAAAAAAAAAAGGAAGGAGGACCTATCTTATCTCTCAGATAAACATTCTGATACAGTCAGCATTTGTGCCTGCAATATGTCAGGCACAGTTGGTATATTTTTTTTTCTTAATTGAATCACTATGATAACCAATTTTAAAGATTAAGACACTAGGTTAAATGACATGTTCAAAGTTCCAAGGTAAATAAAAGATGGTGAGGTGTTTCCCTGTTTTCTATTGGACCCTCTGGTGTCCACTCCTGTGTTCTTCACACTGAGCCCTATAGAAAACATCAGAAGAAACTTTTGATTTGAAAAAGTGATATAATTGAAAGTTTTAATGCATTTCTCCACAATTGCCCAGACTATCATGTCTTCTTCACTAATATAGTGAAAGAGTTTGAAGAAATGAGTCCTTATTGGTGGTAGCCCACCTCAATAATGATGTGTACGTGTGAGAAAATTTGAGGTCATCTACAAGGCATCAGAAGTGTACCATTGTAGAAGATCAGAACAATTAGACCCATAAAAAGAAAAAGGAAACCAGAAACCATAGTCACAATTTCCCCTTCCAAATGCCTATATAGTTTCATTGAGATAAAAAAATATATATATATACTTGATTTAGAACCACAGTTTTATATCAGTCTTAAAACCTCAGAACAACTAATCGACTTTTTAAATTAAATAAATATATAGCCTACAATAGTTTCCCCACTGGAAAGATGAGTGTCACAAAAATAAATTGTTTGTTGCCATGTTACTAATGATGAATCAGCATCTTTGCCTCCAATAAAATACTATAATTATTTGCATGGTAAGTTAATAGGCTTAGCCAAAATGTTCTCCTGAGACACTTTGTGGTATGTGTAATTAATTACTTCAAAAATTAAACTTTCTCTGAGGATAACACATTGTCATCTCATTGGTTTAATAGGCTGTTTAAGTGTGCCTTAGCCACACATTTGCTTAATAGAAAGGAATTATTTTCAACTGTTAATACATGTGTTGAGTGGAAGGGAAATGGGCCCACATATTCCAATAAACATATCAGCAATGTAACACTTTGATCACAGGATCATGAACACAGCCCAGAGGGGAAACAGTGTGATATTTGTGAAAAGAAATATTTTGCCAAGCCACACTTGTGAATTTGTATTTCTTACATGAGTTAAAATTGCTAACTTTAAAAAAGCCTCATTAAATTCTAAAAGATCCTAAAAAGCTTCACAGAGTTCTAAGCACTCCCATTAAGTGTGAATACTTTTCAGATAAGTGGATTTGTTTTGTATGACTCAGAATTTTAAGTGTCATGAATTTGAAGACGGGTAGCAAAAGAAATTTGTAAAACATAGCCTTTTCCAGTCATGATTCTGTCCACTCGATTTTCTGTTTTCTATTTCTATCTGGCAATGGGGTTTGATATTTTTCCCCCTGAGAACTAATTTTAAGGTCTACCCATCACAAGATAAATGTATGTTAATCAATCAGAGTTTTAGTTCCATAATACCTTTCCATTATCCTTCAAAGATGTAAAGTGCCTTCACCTAACGATCTTGAGACTTGACTTATTGAAAGATGACTTATTTATTAAAGACATATGTAATCTCATACTCAGATTGGATCAGAATTTACAAAGTAAAAGATTAAATTGAAGCAGTTTCAAGTAGCATTGAAGAAAAAGAAGCTGCTCCCAATTTCTATGCTTTTGGTTATATTATTTCATGTTTGCATTATACCGTTATGTAGCTTACTGTCACCAAAATGGTAATTTTGATGTCTTCAGTCAAAATCCAATCAGTAAGGCCAAAGAAATGCATGGCTACTCTAATTTCTTGTGCAGGATTCAGTCAAGAATTAATTCAGAAACAGTTGTTTCAGTGTCTACTTCTGGACAGAGCTTTAATGAGTGTAGACAGAGCCGAACAGTATTCCACATAATTCCTTTGATGTCTTCAGCCAATAAGCACTGAAGTTGTTTTTCTCAGAGGGAAACAGATTTTATTTTCCAGGGGCTAATTAACATGCACCACCTCAGTCCCCAAAGGACCACACAGGTGCCTGTATTATGCCATATGTCATGTGCTATATTCATGCAAGCTCAAGAGATTAATATACAGTCATTATTATGAATGATTATGTTGCATTGAAGTTAATGTGGGTCTTTTGTTCTAATTAAAATACAAACTTGGCATCTGAAGAGAACTTAGCTAGAGAAGTAGAGTTAGAGTCCCTGTTTTAATGAACTACATATATTTTTTAATCACAATGTGTAATTTATTTAATAATCTAGCCTGCTCAGTAATTATAACTCTCCAAGTACTTCAAAGAATCCTTTTTCAATGTGTTACTATGCAGATGGTTCATACTTCTTGTATGTTTACCTTTGGAATCTCTCTGCCATTTTTTATCATGTTTCCTGTGTGTATGGTAGTATTTTATTATTATTATTATTAATAACTTTTATTTCATTTTATATTAAGCTGCTGCAAATGAACTACCTTACTCTGAAAGATAGAATAAAATGTTATTACCACTATGAAGATGATTTTGGAATATCTGTTTAATAAAAAACAAATATCCAAACAAAATATTTTACCACACCATTGCAAATTGTCTGCGGGAAGCAAAAGGCACAGATGGTTAAATGTAGCTCACATGATTATATTCCAAAGATGTCATAAATAATTCTATTTAGCAGCTGAGATAGGACTCTATTAGATGATTTAGTGTTTACATTGCAAACAGAAAGGTTTAGTGGCAAAT
Source organism: Sciurus carolinensis (assembly GCF_902686445.1). Lineage (NCBI taxonomy): Eukaryota > Metazoa > Chordata > Mammalia > Rodentia > Sciuridae > Sciurus > Sciurus carolinensis. The sequence continues at coordinate 46,422,707 of NC_062221.1, forward strand.
AGAGCCCACACGCTCTAACTTGCTACTTGGAGTAAGAATAGAATTGTTCTCAAAAAAGACAAAGACATTCTAGGACACTGTGAAAGGCTAAGTTGTTTTTAGAGACATCTGGAAAACCAGCATAATATTTTGATAATGGTTTTATATATGTGCTGGGTTGTTAACATACTTCACACATTGAATATTTTAATGATATTTGTAATGTAGCAACATTTAAATATACAAGCTTTTAAAAATAAAAATTTCTCAGTGATATGACATTAAAAAATAGAATGCTAAAATAAAGAATGAGGATGAACAGGAGATTATGTATAAATTAACATGGGGTAAAATTTGAAGGATAATTTCTTCAAGTAAATTTGCTTTGATTAAAAGTAAATACTTCTCAAGAGGTGGGCTAATGACTGAATTGCACTGAACTGCCTTAGTGTTGAGTTTTTTTCAATATAATTAGAGTATCATCATCTGTGATTCAGAAATCTTTTCATTGTACAGAGATTTTCATTGTCTTTGTCTTTGTTGTAATTAAATTTTAGTGTCATTAATTTAGAGGCGTGTGTCTGCAATTTCCTAATTACAAAGTATGGCTGAATGTCCAATTTCTATAATGTATGGATGCCATCAGAAATGTAGTGCTTTCTGTATTTAATCTAAGTGTGATCTCAATTTATTGTATAACCATTTTGTGTTACTTAACATGACTCAATATGCAGCTTTTGGTGTGATTTGGAGTGACAAAAAAAGGATTGGGATGTCATATCCATTAAAAATATGAGTGGATATTTTATGTTAGTTGCTTAATATTTGCACATAATTAAAAACATAGTACTATGAAATGAAGGCATCTTTAAAAAACATGTTCTGATTCATAAATGCAATGAATATGTACAGTGAAATAGTAATGTTTAAAGCCCTCACTTAAAATATATTAAATACAGGTAAAAATCATTGATTGCCCCCATGTGTTTTTTTTTTGACAAAATATACGTATGTTTCATTAATGAACTATCTTTACATACGTGCATCACACTAAAACAGGTGTCCCCTTGTATAGGGAACACTCTAAGATATCGTCAACTTTTTTTCTTCTTTACTTTCAGTTCTTTTCTTCAACTTTTAGTTCTCATATTGGGCCATTTAGATTTCTAATTTGTCCAAAATTATAATATCAAGGAATATCAATGGTAACAATTCCAGTGCTAAGAATTTTGTTTCCTCAAATATACTTTACAAAACGCTGTTGAGGTGGGCAGAGTAGTGCACTCTGTAATCTCTGTGACTTGGGAGGCTGAGGCAGGAGGATGGCAAGTTTGAGGCCAGCTTTACCACCTCAGCAAGACCCTGTCTCAAAATAAAAAATAAAAAGGACTGGGGATATGACTCAGTGGTAAAGTACCCCTGAGTTCAATCTCCTGTACAAAATAAAATGCTGTTGATTATTTATCAAACATAGAGAAATCTCTCTGTATGGAATAGCAAGTTTCTTGCATTTATTCACTCAAAACATACTAATATTCTATTTTAGGCCAGTTAATGTATTAGGTACTAGGGATACAAAGATTATTTTCACAATTTGACCACCCAGAACTTCACAAACAGGATATAACATTTGAGTTTACGAGCAATACAAGATTTAGAAATACCCACAGAGAGTGTAGCTTGTACCGAACCTATTGACAGAATATATACAGCTGAAATGTGCCAAGCACTCAGACCACATGACTGTCCCAGTGGACCTGCCTTAAGACTTTAGTTTTGGGACTGGGAATTGAACCCAGGGTCGCTTTACCACTGAGCCACCGCCCAGCCCTTTTTAATATTTTTTCAGAAAAGGCCTAACTAAATTTCAGAGGCTGACTTTGAACTTATAATCCTCCTGCCTCAGCCTCCAGTGTCTTTGGTATTACAGGCATGTAATACCACTAAGAAGCACCTCTGATAGAAAGCACCTCTGATAGCATGCACCTCTAGCATGCACCTTTAGGATGCAGGATGCAGGACGCACCTCTAAGAAGAAGAAGTAGACCTCTAAGAAATAGCTCCTCTGAAAGCTGTAGCCTCTCTGAAAGAGTAGCACCTCAAAAATTAAGCAAAGTCTTTCTTCCTCTCAAAGCCTCTCTTCCTCTAAAACTAAAAGTAAGCAAAACCATCTCTTCCTCTATAAATTAGCAAACAAGCAAGTAAGAAAGAAAGCAGTCCACTAGATAAAGATAATAGAAGTAGTTCAGTTCCAGTACACCTCCGATAAAATACCACGAGATTGTTGCTGCGGGTGGCAACAATAGCAGCTCAATTCACAATAGCTAGATTGTGGAACCAACCTAGATGCCCTTCGACAGATGAATAGAGAAAGAAACTGTGGTATATATACACAATGGTATATTACTCAACCATAAAGAAGAAAAATATTATGGCATTTGCAAATAAATGGATAGAATTGGAGAATATCATGCTAAGTAAAATAGGTCAATCCCAAAAATCCAAAGGCTGAATGTTTTCCCTGATAAGTGGATGATGATATATAATGGGGGTTAGGGGTGGGAGTGAGAGAAGAATGGAGGAACTTTAGATTAAGTAGAGGGAAATGAGCAGGAGGAGGGGGTGGGGCATGAAAGATGGTGGAATGAGACAGATGTCATTAACATATGTACATGTTTGATTACACAAATGGTATGAATCTACATTGTGTACAACCATAGAAATGAAAACTTGTACCCCATTTGTGTGCAATGAATCAAAATGCAGTCTGTAAACATAAAAAAAATTAAAAATAAGTAAAAATAATCATTATTATTAATTATTGTAGATAGTCTATCATCAGCAATATCTGTTTAGAAGGTATGGTCACTCTTTTATCTCTGAGGCACTAAGTCCAAACACATGTTTCAGTTCTCATCTTCTACAACTCTAGTAATGTTCAAGTCTTTTTAAATTTTCCCCTCCTTGGAATATTTCTTTCTGAATTCCATGAAACGGCATTTATTAACCAAGCTTTCACCATCAAATTAATGATGGAACTGGCATCATTTGAATGCAGCAACCACTAAGCATAAAGGAAAGGGCAGGCAGCTTGCTATAGCCATAGCTCAGTGAGATTGAGAAAAGACTCCAAGTTTATACTCGGGGAGGAAGGGAGATCAGTAGAATGTGCCTTGAAGATCAAGAGCCATTGTCTAGCTGTCAGATATTAGAGGGAGCAAGAGACTATAAACAACTGAGCAACAATAACAACAAAAAGAAACCAGTATATTTCTCTAATAAGAAATATATAAACATTAGTTAAGAGAAGAAATATATATATAGTTTGAAAGGTTCCTAGAATCTCTAGTTGGTCTGATTAGTGAATGTCCTTCTTTGTTGAATCCAACCCATAAAGATTGGGAGAGGTGACTTTCACAAGTACAGATAGCAATGCGAATCTACAATACATGAAAAGAACCAGGGAAACATGATCCAACCAAACAAGTAAATCTCCATGACCTAAAGAAATGGAGATCTATAAATTACCTAGCAAAGGAGTGTCTTAAACTCTATGAGTTATAAAAGAACACAAATGACAACAAAATAAACTTAGAAAACTGATATATGAACTAAAGGAGAATACCAACAAAGGGATAGAAAATATTTTAAGTAGAATTAGCAAAATGGAGCTGAGGAATACAATAACTGAAATGAAAAAAGTCACTTTTATTGAAGAAGAATTAGACTAACTGAAGTGAAATATTCATTTTTATATAAGAATAAAGGAATTAAACGCAAATTTTATGAGACATTTCTCAAAAGAAGAAACACAAATGGCCAACAAATATATGAAAAATGTTTGACAACTCTAGCAATTAAGGAAATGCAAATCAAAACTATTCAAAGATTTTTATCTAACTTCAATCAGAATGGCAATGGTTAAGAATACAAATAATAATTAATGCTGGCAAGGATGTGAGGGAAAAGGTATGTTCATACATGTTGGTGGGACTACAAATTAATACAACGCTCTGGAAAGCAGATGGAGATTCCTCAAAAATTATAAATGGAACCACCACATGACCCAGTTATCCCAGTTCTTTGACATTTATTTTAAAAACTAAAATCAACATATTATAGTGATATAGTCGCTTAAATGTTTATAGCAACACAGTTCACAATAGCCAAATTACTGAACCAGACCAGATGCTGGTCAATAGATGAATGGATTTAGAAAATGAGATATATAAACACAATGGAGTTTTAGTTAGCCATAAAGAAGAATGAAATCATGACATTTTCTAGTACATTGATGGAATTGGAAAATATCAAGCTAAATGAAATAAGCCATGTTCAGAAAATTGGGGATCAAATGTTTTCTCTCATATTCAGAAGCTAGAGCAAAATAAAGGGAAACATGAGTGGATAGGATGTCTAAAGATCTAGAGAAGATCAGTGGAGTAGAAGAAGGAGATCAAGAAAGAAGAAGGGGAAAGAGAGAAAATGTGAAACAAATTAACCAAACCATGCTATGTATTTATATATATATATATATATATATACATATATATATATATATATATATAAATAAATCCACAGGGAATTCCACTTTTATGCATATGTGTTTTTTATCCAGTCAAACACAAACAAATAAAGGAGGGAAAGGAAGGAAGCTTAGTAGAGGGAGGAAAATAGGGGAGGGAGGAAGGGAAAGTGGGGGAGCACAGCCAAGACTGATATGGAGTAAATTAAATTCCGTTCATGTGTGACTCAGTCAAAATTGAACCCAACTGTTATGTATAACTGTAATGTGGTGGGAAAGAGACAGAGACAGAGAGACTTGATGATGTTAAAACCTGGACCCTGGGAAGTGCACTGAAAGGTAAGTAGGTAGGTGTTCAAAGCATATTCTACTACTCTCCATCCCTTCTAAAGGAGGGATCTCAAGTTCCACACCCTCTCCCAATCTCACAGAGATGTGCTAGTTGCAATAAATCTCCTGCCTCTTAATTCTTACCTACCCCCTGGCCTCTAAACTGCTTGTTCCATCTGTGCTCTAGGTGAAGTGAGACAAAAACTGTCCCCTGGGAGCATCCTGATGGTATGAGTGGGTTGGATGAATATTCCATTCTCTCCTCCTCCTTGAGGAAGAAGGCAGTGACTGACACACTCTCTTACTACTGAACTCCACCACCTTGAGGGAAAAGCTGACCTAAGTCAAGTGAATTGTCCTTACACATTTCTATGTGACTGTGTGCAGTTTTGTGCTTTTCTGAGGACACCAAAGCTTCTTAACTGAATTCTAGATTACTCATAAAGATATTTTGATCTTATATCACTGTTAAATTGGCATTTACTGGGAGAAAAAAGACAGGGAACTCGCATTCCACTACATTACTAAAGTTACTCACAAATATATTTAATATTTTAAAAAGTCAACATAGTTCATTATATTAACAGATCAAAAATGAAAAAAATTCCATCCGTAAGAGAAAATAAAGTTTGATCTATATCACACATTATGTAAAATTAGCTTGAAATGTATCATACACCAAAATGTAAGAGGAATAACTATGAAACATACGGAAAAAATAATGCAAGAAAACCTTTATGACTACAGGTTAGGCAATGACTATTTGATAAAAAACAAAGCACAAGCCATAATTTTTTTTTAAAGAACAATAAACAGGACTTATTAATGGTTAAACATTGCTCTTCGAAAGGCATTTTTTATTTTTTATTGGTTCTTCTTAGTTATACATGACAGTAGAATTCATTTGATAAAATTATTTTAATGAGGATCCCATTCTTGTGGGTGTGCATGATGGTGAGATTCACTTAGGTATTTTCATATGTGTACAAGGAAAATTATGTTAGATTTATTCTACTGTCTTTCTTATTTCTATCCCTAATTGCTTCCTTTTGTTCCCCTTTGTCTAATTTAGTGAAATTCTTTCCCTCCCTGCTTAATTTGTGATATAGCTCTCATGTATCAGTAAAAACATTTGACTTTTGGTTTTTTGGGATTGGCTTATTTCACTTAGCATGAGAGTCTCCAGATCCATCCACTTACTCACAATTGTCATAAAGTCATTCTTGTTTATGACTGAATAATATTCCATTCTGTATATATAACACAATTTCTTTATCCATTCATCTGTTGAAGGGCATTTAAGTTGGTTCCATAGTTTAGCAATTGTGAATTGTGCTGCTACAAACACTAATGTGTCTGTGTCACTGTAGTATGCTGCATTTAAGTCCTTTACATATATGCCAAGGAGTGGGATAACTGAGTCAAATGGTGGTTCCATTCCTAGTTTTATGAGGAATCTACATATTGCTTTCTAGAGAGGTTGTACCAATTTGCAGTCCTACCAACAATGTATGGACATTCCCTTTTCCCCACGTCTTTGCCAACATTTCTTGTTAGTTGAATTATTGATAATTCCATCTCAGTGTAGTTTTAATTTGCATTTCTCTAATTTTTTCACATACAAATAATCATTAAAAGGCATTCTTATGAAAAAGATAAGGCAAGACAAACATTGGTAGAAATTATTTTCAAATGTATATAATAAATTTACCCTGCCCAGAATATGTAAAGAGCTGTTATATCTCAATGATAAGGCCAAAATATTACAATCATTAAAAACACTGGGCATAAAATTTTAACATGTACACCATTAAAGAAGATCTATAAATAGAAAAATATATACAAATAAGTCATACTGTATTACTACTGCACAAATAACAATACCAATTTTGTGTGTTTGTGAGTGTGTGAAACTAGGGATCACCTCTGAGGCCCTGTGTGGTGTAGCCCAATGCTCTGCCACTGAGTTACACCCCCAGCTCAACCATCCCCCATTTTTGCAAGTTTATGGAACAAGTGAAACTCTCAGACATTGGTGGGAAGTAGGTAAAATGTAACAACCACTTTGGAAAACATTTGACAGTCTCTAAAATTTAAACATACATACCATGTGACTCAACCATCATACATCAAAGTCAAAGTGTGACTCAAGAGAAATAAAAACTTATTTCTGGGCTGGGGAGATAGCTCAGTTGGTAAAGTGCTTGCCTTACAAGCATAGGGAGGGCCCTGGGTTCCATCCCCAGCACTGCAAACAAAACAAACAAAACAAAACAAAAAACAAAACAAAAAAACCTTTATTTCTAAGGAAGGACATATCTGCACACGTTCATAATGGACTTTTAAAATAAACTGAAGACAAACGTTCATGAACGGTTGAAATGATGCAATGTGTTGTAGTATAGCCACAGGCTGGATTGCTACCCAGGAATAAAAAGTAGTAAATTAATGGTATGTGCATTATCAAAATGAGTTTCAGAAGCATTATGCTAAATGAAATACATCATATTTAAAAGTCTAGTGTTGGGACATAATTCTTCATAGGATTTCTATAAATTTCGTGACAGCTTTTGTTGAGGACGCTTTCAAGGATGCGTATTATTTGAAGCCCTCAGAAAGAAAGTGATGGTATTGACCTCTCTGTTGGAAAACAGACCAGTTTACTGACCTGTGAAATGAAGACTTTGTCTCTTCTCAGGGTGGGCAGGCTTGCTAACAGGACACTTAAAAGACTGGAGGTAACTAAGCTCAGGTTCCTCAGCTACACACAGACAGACTGGTAGGCACCAACCTCCTGAGTCTTCCCTCCCTCCTTCTCCATGAAACTTAGCAGCACACAGTGAATGGAAAAAGCATGATGTTTATATTGCTGCTGTGTGGTCTGTAATAAACTTTCTCTATCTAATCGGAACACTGCTTGCTTACTGGTCAACTTTATGCGCTCCCGGCAATCCAGCTAAACCACTGCGCTGATGCTGCTTAGGTGCTGATGCTTGACTGCTTGACAATTGCATAATGTCATTTGCATTTATGTAAAATACCTTGAAGAGTCCTATTTCCTTGGCGTTGAAGTATAATACCAGAGAAGCATGCCCAAGCAAGTGTAGAGTAGAAAGTAAGAAGTTTTATTAAAGCTTTATTAAAAAACGGTCTTCTCCCCAGTGGAAGAAGGGAACCCCAAAGCGGAATCCATGGGATGAGCAAATCTTGCCCTTTTTATAGGTTTTGTTCTCCTGTTCCTTTCCCTTTATCTTTTTCCTTCTTGTCTATTTGTGACTAGGCCCAGTTTTTCAGGTGAGATGCAAAAAGCAGGGGGAGGGCCAAAGTGATTCAGGCAGGTAGGGGCCCATGGGTCATTAATTAGCAACTCTTTGCCTGCAGTCCTTGATAAGGGCAGGTAAACTTGGTATCAATGGGCTCTGGAGGTCTCTGGCATTCCATTCTCCCAGGGGAAGTCTCCAACTTCCCAGAGGCAGATAGTTTTCATGGCCTCCATTTTCTCAATTTGACCCCATTCCCTATTTCTACACTAACTGCCTGTCCTCAATTCTATATTCAGCAGAACACATCAGAGTTTGCTAAGGCTAGAAAAATAGATAAATGGATAAAATGGGTAAGGATTTGATTGCAAAATGTCAAGAGCTAGCTTTTGAATTGATGTACATGTCCTATATCCTGATTTTGGTTATGGTTACATGATTATGTAAATTTGCCTACTCTCAGCAAATTGTATATTTAAAATTGCTGAATTGTATTAGGTTTAAAATTTAATAAGGCTAATTAAAAGCATCAACCAAAAGTTTGGAAAAAAAAAAAAAAAGAGAGAAAAGTGTGAGAAGAAAAGTAACTAAAGGTGATGGAGGATATCATTTGTTATAGTCAAAGAAGAGTCACATTAAGGTCACAATGATATTCCAGTAAAATGAGGGAATAGTTTATCACTGTAGACATGCTATAAGATTTTAAAATCCTAAGTTTAGATGTAAGAACTTCAGAAAATAAAACAAAATATAAGTAAATTTAATAAAGAAAATTCCAACAGTTCCCCCTGTTCTAGTCAGTTTTGCATTGCTGTGACCAGAAAACCTGACAAGAGCAATGGAGAGGAGGAAAGTTTACTTTGACTCATGTTTGCAGAGGTTCAGTTCATGGTTGCCTGACTCCGTAGCTCCGGGCCCAAGATGAGGCAGACCACCAGGGTGGAAAAAGGGCATGACAGGGAAATGGCAGTGGGGGAAGGAACTCAGCTCAGGCAACCAGGAAGCAGTTAGCTCCTCTCACCAAGGACAAAATATAGAACCACAAAGTCACATCCTTAGTGACCTACTTCCTCCAGTCACACCCCACCTGCTTTAACTTACCATTCAGTTAATCCATCTCAATACATTAATTAGGTTACACTTCTTGTAATCGAATCACTTTATCTCTGAAAATTCTAGCATCGTTGTACTCATGAGCTTTTCAGGGACACTTATGGTTCTATCTAAACCATAACATTGCCTACAAAGGAAGAAGTTGTGGAGGGGGTCATAATCCTACGCACAACCCTATTCATAATCCTATGACCCACTAACTCTTTTTTATTTTTCTTTTCCAGTACTGGATATTGAATCTAGGGGACACTCTACCACCTAGCTACATTCCCAGACCTTTTTATGTATTATTTGAGACAGGGTCTTATAAGTTTTCCAGGTTTGCTCTCCTCCTATCTCAGCCTCTGAGTGGCTGGGATTAAAGTGTAAACATGTCCTCTGGTGCCCTATATACTTTGTCCTTACCTCATTCCCAGACTTCTGTGTTCCAGTCTGATTGGCACCTAGTTATCATCTTTAACTTCCCTAGTGCCTTCCTGGCCCATGCTTTACATACACTGTTCCCATTGTGCTCTTCCATACTCTCTTGCTAGTTAATATCCTCTGATTCAACAGATTTCATTTAAATTTTCAACTTTTCAAAAATTGTGTAGAACTTATCATATACCCCTAGTTCTTTAATTTCATAGCAATGTGAACTTTTTATCAGGAATTATTTCAATTGAAGTGATAACTTTATTTATTTTGTGATTGATTTCTGTATTAGAATATAGATTTCTTACTTATTCACCCTTTAATTCCAAATGCCTCTTGTATCTGGCACCAGATTGGCATCCAATATATAATTGTTCAATGGATAATGAAAAGAAAGAAGCTGCTTGTAGCATCTGGTGGTTTAGTTGCCTCTGTCTGGATAAGGGGAGAGTAAGTGCAGCACACCTCCATGTACTTGAACCCTTCAGTCTAGGGGAAGATCCAACCCTCATGGAAGGTACAGTGTCAAACCACACATGGTAGGACTATTCCTCAAGGGAGAGATGACGAGTGGTAAATGGTAAGAGTGAGGAGTGTCTGTTTCCTTCTCAACTTCACCAGTATCACTGCCTGAGAAGTACAAGCATTTGCACATACTCCATTTTCTATTTTAACAAACAGGTGAAAAACTTTTATTCAGAAATACTCTATTCCAATTCTATTTATTACTAAGAATTTTTCATCTATTTTTTATGATTTCAATGGGTTCCTTAAAAAAAAAAAGATTTTATGTTCAAACTTCCATCTTTAAAGAAAAGAGCTTCATAAATTGTAAACTTCAGTACCTTCCCATTCCTTTATTTAAAAAAATACCATTTTCTGCTGCAACTGACAGTAAATAAAAATGCTCATTTTTCCTCATACCTGACAATGAATGAAAGAGATTTTTAAAGGAGATAATAAAATGTACAAAGAGTATAAAATTAGAAGATAACATTGTAAATAATGGATTCTTGCATAATTCTTGGATAACAAAAATCTGAAACATTAAAACTTGAGGCAAATTGCAAAGGAGATAGATTTGAAACTGCACTGTGCACTCTTCAAGTTTTGTTAAGGCAAGGCAGTTATTGGTAGTACACACATGTACATACGTATATACACACCTGCCTCAATTTGTCTTTTATTAAATTATTTGGAACATCTGCAATAAAAATATCAGGAGGTATTTTGATTGGAATCAAAGTAAGCATAAAACATATTGATTATATTTGCTTAGTGGTAGCAACTAAACATTACATACATAACAGCATCAGCTTGTTTTGGAACTGTAATTCTCACTTCCTTAGGTAACCTAAGGTCTTCCCTACTAGGGACCCTCGATGATATTTTATTTTGAGACTATAGTCTTTGGGATTCTGTGGTATGTGAAAAGTTGTAACTACAAATTTTCTGGAAGTTTTCTCAAGTGCTCTGTAGCTGAAGCTTTCTTATAAGTATACAATGTTTTCTTAAATAACAAAGAGTTATTAGAAAATGAAAATCAAAGGTAACCTTATAGGCACTCTCTATTAAATCATCTTATTTAATTCTTGGCAAAACAACAATCTCTTGGTGAATTGTTCTTTGCTATGTGTATGTATATAAATTGTTTCACTTCTCAATTATCTCCATGAGAACATTTTGACTTGCTGTGTGTCCGAGATCTAGAATGTGGCTTGTTGCTCAATAAATACATATTGAAGAATAGATGAAATAACTAGGTTCATATTTTCTCTAGAAATTTACTAGAAAAAGAAAGTCTCTCTTATGGCCATTTGGCTAATGGAATATGCAAATTGTGTACTGAACAACAACAAAATACAGTGGTCCTTTGAAAAATTATTTTTAGCTTTGAACATATCCATCATAATTTATATGACATCAGGAAGCAATAGGTAATAAGTTGAATAACAAACCAAATTTAAAAAGATTGTAGCAAAAGACTGAAATGGGTCAAAAATGCAGTTACACCAATAAAAGATATAATATCTAGCTTATATCAGTATACCCACAAAAATGATCTAGTGGTGTTAATTGAATTGATTTCTATAAGAGCAAATGTAATATGCCTGTCAAATGTGTTAATTTGAACTTATACTGTATTCATAGAAGTGTAGTTCAGGGCAAGGGAGGTAATGGCCCACTTATTTTTCATGACATTAAATAAATTGTTTTATTCAGTACAGTGTTCCAATTTAAAAGAAGGCTGATAAACCAGACTATCCAAAGGAACATGACCATAATTTTAAAAAATGAAATAATCCTTTCAGTTTCCAGATAAAGGTAGAGATCTAAAGATACATTAAAGCTTTCTAGAGCCAACTAGAATCCCAAGAGTGAGTAGAAAGAAATGAATAGCAAAATAAGTAAAGGAAAAAAAAAATTACTTAGGCAGGTAGAGGATCACTCAGTAGGTTAGAAACCATGAAAAATTCTAGGAATCCAAGAGTGCAGAGAGAAGAGCAATTAAAAAAAAAAAAAATGACAATGATCGATTCCCTGGGGGATAAGTAGAGTTGGAGAAGAGTCAGGAGCAAATAAAAGGTGAAAATCACTAACCAACAGCAATAGCATCCGTGTTGGTCAACAAGGCTTGGACATCTACATCTGAATCAAACTTTGTTCCTGCAGCCCTCACTGGGGTATCTGTTTTCATGTTTAAACAGTGGGTGGAGAATCTGTCATAGAAACAACAGAATTCTCTGGAAGATCAACATTGCCAGGGACACGGGGAGTATCCATGTTCAGACCAAGGCGACCTACCCCTCAAATTCTGGTATTTTGTCATTCTCAGAAACTCACCTTCTTATCCAATCTTGACATTCCAGTCTGTACATACTAGAGGAAGCAACATCCAGATGAAACCTCAAGTAACAAAAGTAGGTGCATTGGAGTGCTATCTTTACATGCATTGAAGTTTGTGGAAGAGATCAGGATATTGTCATCACATAATTAAAATATATGCTCCCAGTAAGAAGTTAGATTTGACTATCCCCACATTTTCCTCTGAAAAAAAAAAAGGGGGGAGGAGGATAAATATAGGAAAGCACATCAAAATCAAATGTTTAAACTTCAAAAAACATGACTAGGGTTGTAGCTCCATGGCACTGTGCATGCTTAGCATGCATGAGGCTCTAGCTTCAACTCTCAACACCAAAACGAAAAAACAAAACAAAACAACAATAACAACAACAAAAACAAAATAGAAGAGAGAGAGATGAAGAAGGGAATGGAGGGGGAAGGTGGGGAAGGAAAGCAGCAGGGAGGAAGGAAAGGAAGAAAGGAAGGTGAAAAGAAGAGAACACTTATAAGTCACAAATTACATGCAAATGAGCAAAGTCAGAGATTGGCAAGAAGTTGAAATGATATCCCAAGAAAAGAGTTACTGCAAAGAGATCTATTCAATGGAAGAGCCGAGTAAAATATTCACATTAATATTCCACCTTGGAAGATAAATGCCCTGAGTTCAGGTGAGATGGATCAGTGTAAATAGAGAGCAAGAACTAGTAGGCTTGGAGATTACTCCAAGAGGAGGTAGGTTTCAGAAAATATCGGAAAACTGGGACAAAAGCTGGATCATTTACTAATGCAACCTGTGAAAAAAATCATGAAAGAGAAGAAATGAACAAATAAGACTTTCTAAACCAAGACAGATTCTGAGAATTAGATGGTGTATACACACTATGCCGGATTTCCAGAAGGTAACAATCCATGGATATACAAGGAAAGAAAGGAGTCTTTGAACTGGAAGTCTGAAGAACCAGTCAGGTCCCTGCCTGCTTTACTTGAAAGATCATTTACTGAGACTCCAAGAAAATCCAACTCATGTATTGATGATGAGAAAAGAAATATACATACATAGTCACTGTGACTAAAAATAAAACAGAAGAGCAGTATAATTTTCCCATATTATGAAAATTTTATAGATAGTACCCAGTATTCTTTATCTATGAATGAATTGAACTATCAGTCTAGACCTGGTTTCAGAATCAAAACAATGAGAAGAAAAAAACAAAGACAGAAGAGAAAAAATTTGAAGGTTCTACACCACATTCTTCCCTCTCTCCCTTGCCCTCTCTGCTATTAGGACCCAAAATTTCCTTTCTGTGGAGAAAGGAGGAAAGCTCTGAATCAAATATAAGATAGAAAATTTAAAAAGTTCAAAACAGAGTCTTGATTTAAATGAGGGTTTTTTTTGTTGTTGTTGTTGTCGAGATTAACATTTCAATCAGCGGACTGAGTAAAGCAGATTGCCTTCCCCTTCATTGGTGGGCCTCAATCAGCTGGAAGTCAGAATAGAACAAAAAAGGGTGAGCCACAGAATTTTACCTCTCTGACTGTTTTGAGCTGGGCGTTGATTGTCTTCTGCCTTGGGCTTGATCTTGGGCTAGAATTTGCTGTAGAAGCTGTATCTTGTCTCCAGCTTTTGAGAGCAGTATTTGGTTCTTCTTAGATTCCATAATAATGTGAGTCAACTCATAAATTCCTCTCTCTCTTATTTTATATTCATATATATTACATTTTTAAATCATACTTAGAAACATATATATTTATAAGATATGTGTGCATGTGTCATGAATTCCCAGTGTGTGTGTTTTCTGTTGGAGAAATTTTTAGTAATTAGGGTAAGTGAGAAGATCCATAAGAAATACTTGTTAATAAGTAAAAAATGGAATAACTTGTTGCCTATTGGATTTTGGTGAGATTTAAAGAGATGGGACAAAAAGCAGGGACTGAAAAGGAAAGAAAAAAATTAAGAATGGGAGCAAGAATATATTAATTACCTGAAAAAAGATCATTGAATTCATCACGCGTCATCATTATTCTCTTAAGGACCGGGTCACTAGAAATAACATTTACAGAGCTACACGGAACTAAATCCTTGGAGAAATCTCTCAATTTTTTTCTCCAATCCATGGTCACTTGTATTTTATATAAATCTTTATATGCAGTAATAGTCAGAAATCCAAGCAATCTATCACATTTGATCAAGACAAGCATAAATCATTTATTCATGATTTACCATTCTAGCTTGATGCATTGATTCATCTCCAGACAAGACAAGGTCAGTATCACAAAAAAAAAAAAAAAAAAAAAAAAAAAAAAAGAATGATTAAGCTTCTTGCCCTTAGGAGAGAGCAGCTTAACCAACAAATTCATCTTCACATGTGACCTCATGAATCTCAACACTGGGAGTACTGTAAGAATGGAAATCACCCTTATGGATGGCCCTTCACACAGAAATCTCTGTGTGAAGTGTGCAGACGGAGCTAAAGGACTGGTGATGAAACGTGATGGGTGTGTCACAGGTCCCCTGGTCCTCGCAATGGGAAAATCTAACTCACTTCACGTGAAGTTACCTGTGGGTCCTGTCCCCTGGAAGGAGGCCTACATGGCATTCTATAACAATACAGAGGCACCAACGAGGATCCTCCAGGACCAGGGACCCATCCCCCATCCTGTGTTTTGTGAACAGGGTGTTTTCCTGTGGTCTGTAAGACAGTTCTGTAGTCTGTGAGTCTGTCACCTCCTGGGTTCTAAGAATTGCTGGTTACTTTGTGCTGCAGACCAATAATCTGCCAAATAGGCTAGTAACTGCTTGTGCAAGGCTTGGCCTTTGAGATGTATGGCTTGCTTAACTTCAAGCATATAAAAGAGTTTTACACACAGTAAAGGCAGAAGCAGTTTCCTATGTGACATATGCCCCTTCTCTCCCGAATAAAGCTCTTTTCCTCAGACTTCAGTGCACAGAGACTGAGTTCTTTATCCCATTGTCCGCCCACGTTGCCCCCAGCTTGGTGCAATTGCTCAACCTCCCTTGTTGCAGACCTTGCAACAATATTAACTATTATCAGTACTTTTTAAATTTCCATTTTAATGCATGACTCTTGTAGCTTTACTTCTCTCTTCTCTCCTATGCTGTGAGACGCTAATTTTTTACATATACCTCCATCTCATTCACATAATGATGCTTAGCTATAAAGTAGGGAAAACAGGGGTGGTAAAATTGTAGGCTTTTAAAAATTTCCCAATGCTGCCACCACAAACTGTGATCAGATAGATAAGAGAAAGAGGCTTTGCCCTGACTGCCGGGGTCAGGGCTTTCTTTGGCTGTCTTCATTCTTCCTCTGGTTGCCGGCCTAACTTTTGCACTTACTTCAAATACACAGAGATAAAGGTAGGGTAAACTTTCATACTGTATTTTACTGCTGTAGCAAAATACCCCAGGTTAATTGAATTACCCCAAAAATATTTATTTTTCATGTTCCAGTGGATGGAAATCCCAGGTTTAGAATCCGCCAGTGTGGATTCTAGTGAGGGCCCAATTCCTGGATTGTGGAAACAGCATTCTGGCTGTGTCCTCGCAAGAGAGAGTGGGTGCTTTGTCCTCTCTTCTTGTAATAAGGACACTGATCCCATAGTGTGGGCTCCAACTACAAGACTTCATCTAAACCTAATTGCTTCTCGACACTCCCACCTCTAAATATCTCATCAGAAATTATGGCTTCAATATATGAATTTTAGAGAAAACAGTTCAGTCCACAACATATACCTATAGTTGTATGGTGTATGAATTGTGTTAAATGTAGCAAATAGGCCTACAGACAAATCTGATAATTTGTTTCCTATTAAAAAGTGTTTCAATGGATTAA
This sequence comes from Sciurus carolinensis, assembly GCF_902686445.1. Taxonomy (NCBI): domain Eukaryota; kingdom Metazoa; phylum Chordata; class Mammalia; order Rodentia; family Sciuridae; genus Sciurus; species Sciurus carolinensis. The sequence goes on from NC_062221.1 coordinate 46,439,023, forward strand.
TTGATTTTTCATGGAAATTTGTTAGCATAAGGATATAAGACAGTTTTACAATCTGACCTTGATTTACTTGTTTTCTATATTCCCTTCATTAGTTACTCTGTGCTCTAGCTGCATGTGACTTTCTTTTAACCCTTCACTCAAAATGTTGGATTTGTTCTTTGCCTTTGTTCTGCTGTTCCTTCTGCCTGGGATGACTTTTCACCCCTTTGCATTCAGGTAACTCTTCACTCATCCTTGGAACCAAGTCCCACTGACCCTGAGTTCATTTTCTCCTAGTGAAGTTAAGTTTCTCCCTCCTCCAGTTCAATCCCATTTGTTCATTCTTCAATCACAACTCTGAAGTCGTGAGATTTGCTTAAACTTGGTTATGTGTTCATCTGTCCTACCAAACTCTGATCCCTTGAGGTTAGGGGTAATTTCAAATAAAATCTTTGCAGTTCGCAAACTCATTTCTAATACTCAGTATATAATGAATGAATGGATGGAAGGATGGATGGGCCATTAACTCAGACCACAAAGAGAAGAAAAAGACCTGTTGTTTTTCAGTACTCCTAGACTTAGAAACACTTATGTATCATTTCATACCACCCTCTACCATTCCCTGCTAGTCAGCACAGTTCTGTGAATGGTGGTGCTATTCAGCCTTGCACAAGTTTCCTCTTCCGTTACTGCCTGCTACAAGAGAACGTGATGCTCTATGCCACCTAAGCATCTGTCTCATTATGCACTTGTCTCATGAAACTCAACTAGAATGCTTACTAAAAAATATAAATTTTTGAAACCTGTTTCAGACCTGTTGAACATGAAAATGCAGGGAATGAGCTCAGTAATCTGCATTTAAAAATATGTTCCCTAGATGATTTTAAAGACAGTAAATACGTTTAACATGGAGAGAAGGCAAAAATAAAATTGATCTAACCTGTTTGGAGACTACTTCCTCTAGCACCAAAAGTTTTAGATTGGGACCTTATTAAGCTATCGTTTAACTTCCTCAGACCTATAAAGAATCTTTTCACTATAGTATCTTTCAGTGGCTTGTTTCTCAGACATTTAAAAAATTGGAAATTCTTGCAATGAGCTAACACTTTTCCATTCCACATTACCCGGGCACACACTACTGCAGAGGCTTCATCTAACTAGTTCTCCTGCTTCCAAATTTTTGTTTTACAGGTGCTCCTGTTAAATCCTAGAATGACTCTGGATATTGGCAGACTACAAAATGACTCTGATAAAGTGTGATAAACCCATGCTGTGTGGTTTTATCCTTAATTAGACCAGACCCTGAGGATGTATAGATTTCCTGTAGAAAGTACAGATTGGGTGTCACCCAAGGTTAAAATTGAGAATGAAGACTAAGTACTTATAGAGTTTGGCATAGAGTAAGCACTCAATAATACCAATTAGTGATATTTCTGTTGTTGGACGGACTTCATCTATTCTCCCTTTGATCTCAACCAAAGGAAATTTATACTATAAGATTTTTAAACTTAATTTTTACAAATATGAAAATATCTTAATTATATAAACTAGTTAGGCTACTTAAATTAGTTTTGATTAACTATGATATTATGCATGTATAGATATTTTATACAGAATGCCAAAACCCAAGGCATTTAATTCACAATGTTAAAATTGCAGGGTCATAAACTTGTTTTGATGCTCTAATAAGCATATTAATGCTTTCAGAATGCTTTTATGAATACTAAATACTACTGCTTGTATTAGTTCACTATTATATAATATCAAATCATTCCAAAACTAAAAGCAACTAACTTTATTATTTCTCATAAATTTGTAACTTGACTGATAGTCTGATTTGGGCCGAACTTAGCTAAGTTCAGTTCAGCTTGATTGTATTTATGATCAGCTAGAGGTTGCTAAGGATAATTCAACTGTTCTGGCATTTTCTGACCATTTCTTGCAGGAGGCTATCCCAAATGGTGGACATAAGAATCCCAGAGAGAAAAGATGTATGCAAGGTCTCTTGACCTATGTTTGGAAATGAAACAATGTCATTTTTGCCATATTTAATAGATCAAAGCAAGATATAACATCAGCTCTAATGTAAGTGGCGAGAAATAGATTTCGACTTCTGATGGAAGAAATTGTATTGCAAAAGACAGAGTGAAACTACTGTTTGGAATTGTCAATGAAATCAACCTGCCACATTAATCATTGCAGCCAAATATCTCAATTTTGAAGTTTTATAGAATCACATGCACAAGAAAATGTTAGTTTCTGTGTTAAAGTCAAAATTATGTTTCATAACTCCTTTATCACCTAGATGGTTATTAGAAAGCTGGGAAAACTTTGAAAAAATCATTTGTTCATCTTTAAAATAGTGGTAGCAAAAATTGTATATGTTGTTAAAACTATTATATAAGATGTGATATCAATGAGGTCCTAACATTGTGCCTGATAAAGGTAAACATATATACTCATGGAAGTTTGATCTAAGCAAAAAGATGAATTAGTTTTATTGTTTCCAATTGGCTTCTTTGTAACACTTATTAAGTAGGGTCTGTTTTGTTTCTTTAGTTTTCTCCTTGTATCATAACTATATTAGTTTTATGATATTAATTTTTGAATAATTATCAATAATGCTTATCATTGTGCAACATAAGTTTTTCAACTAATGCTTTCATCCTAACTGATGAGTAAACATCTTGTTCTTTTTACCAATGGAACTTTGGGTTTTTAAAGAAACAGGAAATATCTCTTGCCAATTTAAACAGAAAAGGAATTTATACAAAGAATTTTAAAGAATTCACAGAATTGACAAAATTATGAGGTAACCAAAGCTGGAAAATCAAGCACAAATGTACTATAAAATCACATCGTAAACAGTTTCCAAGGACACTCCTTAAAGTCAAGGGCTGTGGACTGCATGTCGAGTGCTCATTTGTGGTTTTAATTTTCCTCTGAATGGTGTGTCACCCCTGGATATTTAAATCCCATGGTGGAGCACATGATTGACTGAATCCAGGTCACTACCATTACGAAAAACTGAAATTAGGAATATCTGCCCCATTCTGACTTTCATTGTAGAAACTGGGGCCCTGCCATTAAACTTTCTTGGGATTCCAATCAAATAAGAAAGACGTTTGGATACTTGGAAAATTAAAATAAATGCCGACTGTAATCCATTCATTTATTTGCTTAGTACCAGCAATACTCTTCCTCTCACAGTGTTATTCAAGAAATAATTCCGTATTACAGCATAAGGTAAATGTCTTATGTATTCTTACATTCTTTTTAATCTCCTTTCCTTCCTTTCATCTGCTGTGAACTAGCTCAATATTCTCAAGCCTGGGCAGTGGGGGAAGGGGGATGTAAAATAAACCACTAACGAACTTGTATAGTGGCAGAGAGGAAAAGAAAAGAAAAGCAAGTGTTAACCTGTATAAAATATATAATATGCTGCTTTAATAAGAAAAAATCTTAGATGCTATAGTTTTATTTTATATAATTGTTTATAAACCACATTTAGTACAATTGATTATAACATAGTTAGAATTGATAATTTTCAATATACATTAACAATTCCATGTTCACATTGTAAGGTCAGATGCAGTAGCCAAAAAGGAGTCAGTCCAAAAGAAGCCGAGCAAGGTTTTATTGGGGTTGGCTCTCTGGTGAGATTCACCAGTATTCCAAGGTGAAGGCCAGGGTGGAGGGCCAGGGAATTTGCACGTGGCTCTGGTTGGCAGGGGTCTTTATAGTCCGGAATTGGCTGGGGGTCTCACTGAGTAACAAGTGGATGCAAATTGCCATTAGGGCTAATCTGCGGGCATCTGATTGGTTGCTCTTTGTTACACGTGGGCTGCCTGATGCCCCTCCACCCTCCAGCTGCTCAGACCTCTCTAACTCAGATGAGCCCAGCAAAACCCTAACCTTCTTTTTCCTATTGGTCCACAGGTAGGTGAAACTCAAAAATTGTATCAATAATCACTGTTATGTATCTTGGTGAAAGCATCTCTTCTGGGTGCTATATTAAGTGTATATTGCAAAATTGAAAAACATATCTTAGCAACTTGAAGCAATGACATTAATGATCTTATATGTCATAGTAATTTAGAGGCAACTTAGCTGGGTCTTCTGACTCAGGGTCCCACGCAGCTGCAGTCAAGGTGTGTATCAGGTTGTGGGTTCATCTGGAAAGTCTAGTGGGAGAAAACTCTTTCAAGTTAACTTATGTGGTTTCTGGCAGAGTTCAGTGCTTCATGTGCTACTGGAGTGAGAGTCTTAATCCTTTCTTATGTGGGCTTCTCAATAGATCAGTTCACAACATGACATCTGCTTTCCATCACAAGTAAGTGGGATGTGAGTGAGATAAGCAAGAATAAAGCCAGAGTCTGTTTGTAACTTAAGCTAGTAAATGACATCTTATCACTTGGCTGCATTCTATTTATTAAAAACAAGCCCTCCAGCCCAGCATGTGCTCAAGGGAAAGGTATCACATAAGAATGCTCTGTAGGAGGATGCGTCCATCACTGGGAACCACCCTTGACACTAACTACTACCAGTACCATAACCAGCAGAACCCAGTTTTGGGTATAGAAAACATCATTTTCTCAATTGAATCTTTGGTTGCCATCATGACAAGCAATACTCCTAAGCCCTGTGATTCCACACACAGATGTAATGCTTTGTAAGGAAACAACATGTATTATTTCTCAACTAAAAACAAGTTTTACTTGTCCTGCCACTGATTTAGAGAAGACCCTCAAAACTGGTACAAAAAAGCAGTAGTTATTCTACTGTTCTGTAAGTTCAGGAAAATAATATAGGAGGGAATTTAGGAAATGTAAAAGAAGACCAGTAACTTCCATGAACACAATACCATCTTTACTTCCTGGTTAAAATTTATTCCTTATAAGAAACATTTTTCTCCATATTGGGTGATATATAAAGGCATTCAGTCAGAACACATACTGTGAAACTGGCAGAATCTTGATGGGCAGAGAAAGTAAATCCAAACCCAGTGTCTATTTCAGAAAAGAAAATATGTTTTACTGCCTCACAAATCCAGTAGAATCAAATTATCACACCGTCATCTCCAGGCTGGATTCCACGGGGACTGCTTCTGCCCCAGAGAGCCAGAGTTGTTTCCTACTGCTCTCAATTGGGCACTCATTTGGGATCACAATATCAGCTCTCAAGTTTCTATGCCTGGTATCTCTGGCCACTTCTTCAAGAGCCTAATGAGTGAGAATGGAGAGACTGGGGAAAGAAAGCCTATTGACATCCACAGACAATTTTTCATTTGACTCTTATTATGAACAAATTCTTCTGAAGTTTAGGTACTTTTATAATGTTTTCATTGGACCCAAATAACAACTTCTTGGGCACCATCTCCTTATCTAATTTATAGCTTCATTCCAATGGAAAAGTGATAATTTACATGATGAAATCAGAGCACAGTCATGTTTACTGGAAGCACGATTACTGTTGATGTAAGGATTATTGACATGCAGTATTCTTCTCTCTGCCACCTCACTTTAGGATTTATTGTAGTCTTAGATATGCTCATCATTGTTTTAGGATTTATTCAAAGTGATACACCTCACAAAATCTGATTTTAGGATTAAAGGAAAGAGGTCTCATTTAGGTCCATTAACAAATTTTCCAACTTTACCTAGGTTCTGAGTTTGAAAATGTCAAATAATGTGTTGCTGGGGAAAATGGTAACTGCATTCTGTTTTGCAACACAGAAGTACTATTTTAGGCAACTCTGTGGGGATGAGCAGTGTTATGGGTCAGAACAGGAATGTCCCCCAAAGGTTCAAGTACTTCAGAGTCTGCTTTCCAGTTTAGCAATGTCAAGAGGTATTTCCAGAAGTGATTGGATCATGATGACTCTACTCTCATTGGTGGGTTAATCAACTTAATGTGGTACTTCGAATGGACTATCAGGAGAAGATGGAAACTGTCAGCAGACGGGGCATGGTTTGAGGAAATAGGTCACTGGGGGCATGTCTTGGGAATTATATGTTGTGCTGGGCCTTTGCTCTCCATTTGTGTCTCTGCTCCCTGGCTGCCATGACCATCTTTGTTCTGACACACCCTTCCACCACGATGCTTCTGCCTTGGAGCCAACTACAGACTGAAATCTCTGAAACTGTGAATCAAAATAACACCTCCTCTTTTAAGTTGTTCGTGTCAGGTATTTTGGTCTCAGGAACAAAAAGTTGACTACTACAAGGAGTGACTGTATAACGGGATTTGTGTATTCCTGGGTCTTCCCATCCAATAACAGAAAATAGCATCAAAATATCATTTACACCACTGAAAATCTGCTTTACTAAATTATCAAATGACTTTCATCTGAAATTGTGGCATGTTGTAGAGAGAGTCTTACACTGCTTTGATGAATCAGTTTCTCTTTTGATCCCTCTAATGTATGTCACTGCTAAAAGAATTAACACAGTTGGATTTTTCTTTATACAAATGGATGTTTTGAGATAATTATAGATTAGTGTGAAGTTATCAGAAATAATATAGAGAGAGATCTCATGTACTTTTACCTAGTTTCCTCCAACAAGAACTGTTTAATACCAGGACAGCCAGACAACCAGGATATTGACATTGAATTGACAAGATAAAGAATATCCCATTACCATAAGTATATATCATGCTGCCATTTATAGAGTCCCTCCTGTTCTTAAACTGTCAATTATAAATCTGTTCCTTATTTCTATAATTTTAGCATTTAAATGGTGTTATGTGAATTGAATCATATGGCATTTATCTTATTTGGATAAATTATTTTACTCAACTCAGTGTGTTTCTGTGGAGAAATGTGTATATTATTACATACACCAGTACACCAGTAGTTTGTTCCTTTTATTGCTGAGTAGTATTCCATTACATGGGTGTACCACAATTTGTTTAGTCATTCACCTGTTGAAGTACACCTGTGTTTTTTTTAATTTTAGGCAATTGCAAATAAAGTTGTTGTAAACATTCATGTACAGATTTGTTCTGTGAATATAATTTTTCATACATTTAGAGAAAATATGCAGGAATGAAATTGCTGGGATTTATAGTAGTTGAATGTTTGATTTATTAATAAAGTATCAAATTGTTTTCCAAAGGGGCTACAATATTTTACATTCCCAACAATACAATATGAATCTTTGTATCTTTGTTTTCAATTACTTTTGTCTTTCTTTTTCTAGTATTTTGAAATGGGATCCTAGACTACTAGTTGAGAAAATTTTTGGCTTTTATATTTATGTATTTAGTGCTATAAATTCCCCTGTCAGTACTGTATTGACTGTATTCCACACATATTTATGTGATAGATTTCAATTTCTGTTTATTTAGTTTTTTTACAAATATGTTGTTTAGTTTTCAAGTGGTTAGATACTTTCTTGTCCTTTCTATTATTGATTTCTGGTTTCATTACATCATGAACAGAGACACTGTATTTATGACTTTGCTTCAATTTGTAGGAGACTTTTATTTTGTTTGTGACTCAGGATATGTGAGTTGTATACCAAGGACAGTTAAGAAGAAAGTATAATCTTTGGTTGTTAGGCAGAGTGTTCTGAAAATATCACTTAGACCCTATTGTTAGACAGAATTGTTGAGTTCTTCTGAATCCTTACATATTTACTTATATATTTATTTTGTCTAGCTGTTCTACCAGTTATTGAAACGGGTGTCAAGGTCTCTCTCCAGCAAGAATTGTGAATTTGTGGCTATTTCCTCTTTCAGTTTTACTGATTTTTGCTTTTCATCCTTACGACTTGGTTGTTTGGTAACCATACATTTAGTATTGCTCCAATCTATTTGGTGAATTAACCCTTTTATCATTCTGAGATGTACCTTTCTGTCTCACAGATTTGTATTTATTTCAATATTTGTTTTTCTGATATTTATATAACCTCTCTTGATTTTTTTCACTAATGTTTTTATGTTCTATCTTTTATCATCCTTTTATTTTCAACCTACCTCTATTATACTTGAAGTCAATTTCTTTTGAAAGCGTGGAATTGACTCATGGTTTTTATCCCAACTTGTCAATATCTGTCTTTATTTAGGACATATAGACAATTTGTGTTTAATGTATATAGTTATTGATATGATAAATCTAACTGCAACATTTAAGTTTTTGTATATATTTTTCTGCTTTACCTCCATTTTCTTGGGATTATCTTAAAATATTGATAATTGTTTTGATTTATCATATGTAATTTATCTACATTGACTATAAATGTAGAGTTATGGTAAATCTACAGTAGTTTTAGTGTATTTTCAGGATAGTCTTTTTAGTGTTGCTGTAGTTATTATATTATGCATGTATGTATTCACACACACACACACACACACACACACACACACACAATCACCATATTCTCCTGGAATTACCAACTAAAAAAAATACAGAGTTCTTTTCATATTCATTTCTCCTTTATTTATAATAAAATCACCTTAAATATATTGAACACTATTATCAGGATGTATAGTTTTTACTCATCAAACATAATTTAGGAACTCAAGTAGGAAAATGTTTTGTATTTACCCACAAATTACACCTCTTACTGTTCTTTCTGCTTCTGTGACTTCTAAGATTCTTTCTCAGAAATTCTTTTATTTTCCTAGTTTAGCAAACTTCCTTTAGCCCATTTTTCAGGGTCAGTTGTCTAGTGACAAATTATCCTACTTTTCCTTCAAGTGAGAGAGATTATCTTCATTCTCTTTTCCTTCCCTTCCAGAGACTTATTTTAATTGGATCAGTATTCTGAGTTTAAAGGGTTTTGTCGTTGTTGTTGTTTTTTTATTTCTTTCTTTTCTTTTTTACACTTGAAAAAATGTTTGCTTTTCCTTGCTGACATTCCTAGTTTCTAGAAAGAAACTGCCTGTCATTTAAATTATTTCCTTCCAATCTATTTGATGAAGTAACATAAAATATTCTTCCTATCATGCTTCTTTCAAGATTTCTTTTCTTTCTTTACACTGTGTGGGATTTACTCAAATTCTTAATAGATTAAAAAGAAAATAGTGGAATTTTTTGACCAATTTTTCAAGTTTTTAGTTGTTTTTTTCAAATTCTTTTTCAGCTCTGCCGTCTTTTGTTTCTTCTTCAGAACTCTGAAATTATAAATGTAAGAAACTTTTCTTAAAATCCTATAATCTGACAGCATCTTCCCCAGTCTACATTCTCTCTGCTGTTCAGATTGGGTAACTGTTATTCTAAGATTAGTTTCTCCCCACTTGCCTTTTGTTGTTGAGCTGGGTCTTGGAGTTTTCATTTTGCTTTTGTATTTTACAGTTCCAAAGAATCCCTTTAGTTCTTCATAACATTTATTTGTGGCTGAGACTTTCTGTATTCTCATTCATTTGCATCATGTTCATAATTGCTCTTGAAGCATTTTTATGATGCTTACTTTAAAATCTTAATAATTCTAACATTTTGGTCACCTTTTTTGAGTCTATTAATGATCTTGTTGGACTGAGTAGCCATTGTTCTTGATTCTTGGTTATTTCTTATTGAAATACAGACATTTTTCACTCTGTTAGGAGCATGACTCTTGAGTCCTCTGTTAATGTGGACCCTGTTGCTGCTACTGAAGACAATAGTACACATTTCCCACTAGGTCCCCTTCTTCATAGGGAAATCCCTGCATCTGAGAAAGGGTGGGAGGAGAATTCCCCTTCCCCGCTCCTAGGCATCCACAGGGGCTCGCTGGCTGGAGAGATAGTGTTGCCCTTTTTATTACCCACTTTGTAGCCTCTGATACTTTTACAGAGTGCATGGAGAGTGACCTGGTTATCACACTTCCTCTGATGTCATTCAGGAAGGGAGAGGAACCAGCTCCTCCCCTCACTATCAAGCAGGGATGGAAATCCAGGATCCCCATGAGATCTTCTCAGACATGTCAGGGAAGGAGAGGTTCATTACCACGGCTGGAAATGGGAATTCTAGCCTCCCTATTCTAAAGTCTCTGGTATTATACCAGTGGAGTTGGGGTGACGCTATAACCTGAAACATGCAGTAAGTATAGGTACCCAACTTAACCTTTGCTAACGTAGATGGGATGGGGGAGGCTACAGTTTTTTTTTTTTTTTTTTTTTGGCAGTAGTTTTTTCAGTATTTTTTGATGAGAATAACTATTATGTCAAGTTTTCTGTCATTTTAGTGCTGAAAGCTTTTCAGTCTTTTGGTTAAAGACAGTAGAATTTGGTTGTATTTTGTTTGTTCATTTGTTTGTTTGCTTTAATCAGGAAGTCCAGATTATTACCTTCTTTTTCTCTAATTCTGAAATATAATGAATCAAAGAGAAAATCCAAGAAACTCACCATGGAACCATATCTTAGTTCCAGAGTTCCCTACACTGATTTTCTCTCTCCATTTTTAACATCATTTCTTGTTTGTTTGTGTGCATGTGTTAGAGTGTGTGTGTGTGTGTGTGTGTGTGTGTGTGTGTGTGTGTGTTCAGGGGTTTCAATTGTATTCGTTTGCAAGGATAAGGAAACTGCTCTATTTTCATGAAAGCAGAGGTTCAGTATGATATTTTTATAATAATAAATTACCTTTCACTCTAAGTATACATTTTTATGAAGGTAAAGTATTCACTGCCTTTTTTCCTTAAAAATCAAGATGCCTCTTAAGTCTTACTTTGTTCCCTTCATATTTTTTTTATTGGTACTAGGGGTTGAATCAGGAGCACTTAACCATTGAGCCATATCCCCAACCCTTTTTTATATTTAGTTTTCAGATAGCATCTCTCTTAGTCGCTTTGGGCTTTGCTAAGTTGTTAAGGCTGGCTTTGAACTCATGATCCTCCTGCCTCATCTTCCTAAGCCTCTAGGATTATAGGCATGCACCACAGTGCCTGGCCCTTTATATCTGCTGACAGAACTTAGAGGAAACATACACTCTGTAGCACTACTACTTCTATTTAGATGTATTACTAAAAATGCATGTACTCAAAATATTAAATTTGATATTGAGATCTTTAGCTTTCTTGATTTGTTTTTTAAAAGCAGTTCCAAATTCGTCAACTCTCCAAAGCCTATGGGTTCTTTTTAACCAGAAATTCCAAAACGATGATTTTTTCAATATGTTAAAGCACATGCCCTTTATTGAATCACTGCTGAACCATCATTCCAAATATCAACACTAGTGATATTAATTTTAAAATGCTTATGTCATATAGTCATGTAAATAGGTGATACCGTGGTCCAATTATTCCAAATTTATTTTCTCTAAATTTATTATTTTATTATTTCATCTCAAAAAACAATCATTTATTGGTATTAATGTTATAGGCTGTAATTTGAGCTTGCAATATTTTTTAAAAATTTGAAGAAATGCTCAGCTTCCTGGAGTAATCACTGATGGCTGTCTAAACAGAGGCTTGGTCCTGTCTAAATCAAAAGTTTACTTTTCAGGAAGTAGAGGCTCAGTGTTCATTTACTTTTTAAGGTGTTTCTTCACTCTTTAGAGTGGCAGTTGAGCTAGTGAGCAGTGCATGGGCTTTGAAATCTGATAGGTCAATATATAAAACCCTTTCCTGTTATTAACTTAACACTTTATGTTTTTGTCTATAAAATGAAGGAGAACAGTATTTTTGTTGTCTAATGGAGACAGAAGCAAACTACTGAGCAGGTAATAAAAATCAGTCAGTGATTATTATTAAACTGAGATTGAAAAAAGTAGTGTGGTAAATCTATTTTATAGATTTATAGAAATTTGAGTTCTCCAAAAGAATCTCTGGCATTAAAAAAAAAAAAAAAAATTCTCTTCAATAGCAATTTATGAGGAAATATTTAAAATGCATAAATAACTATGATACATAATAGTAAATAAGTTTTATAGGAAGGTTCAAAATAATGTGCTTTAAAAGATAAAGGAAGAGGGGGACAGTTGTCAAGGTGGTACAGGCCTGTATTCCCAGCACTCTGAAGTCTGAGAGGATCCAAGTTTAAGGCCAGTCTGGGCAACTTAGTGAGACCCTGTCTCAAAATATAAAATAAAAAGGGTTAAGTTGCTGGGTGCAGTGACACATGTCTGTAATCTCAGTTTCTTGAAAGGCTGAGGCAGGAGAATTACAATTTCCAAATCAATCACAGTAATTTAGAGAGGCCCTAAGCAACTTAGTGAGACCCTGTCTCAAAAAAAAAAAAAAAAAAAAATTCAAACAGGCTGGAGATGTGACTCAGTAGTTAAGCACCCTTGGGTTCAATCCCTGGCAACAACAACAACAACCAAAAAAAAACCAGGCTGAGGGAAACTGAGTAGTAAGTGCCTACCCTAATCCCGAGTACCATGAAAATAAAATAACAGCCTAAAAATAAATAATTAAGTACATATGAAAACATAAATAGGACTGGGGATGTAGCTTACTGGTGAAATGTTCCTAGATTCCATCTCCCACACACCCAAAAAATAAATTAAGTAAAGGAAAGAAAAGAAAAGAAAGGACAAAATAAGACAGGACAAGATAAAGGAAGAAATATCACACTTCTTATTAAGCTTAGGGAGATTTCGAGAAAAAGTGACATATGAACTTGGCTTTAAAGGCTTAAAATTTTATAATGTATTCCTGACAGATGTCTTTTCCATTTCATTCTGTTAAGAATGAGAAGTTATGTGTACAAATATTTTAAGAGTATGTTCAATTAACAATGAATGCATTGACTTAATTAGAACACAAGTAACATGGATTGTTATGAAGATCTCTAACGATAAATGGGTCTAGATCATTTTACTGCTTCTTTAGTAGTTCAGGGAGACATTTTATGGATTTTATAGCAGGACTATACCTAATAATTTATGATATTTCATCTAGATTGGCATGTATTATACATTAAAAGGGTGATAAAATAGGGAGAAGGAGCTAAGATAAAACAAAACAAAACAAAAATCCCATACATAAATACATAGAATATTTCACAACCTCTGAAGAGGAATTATCAAAAAAGAGTAAAAACTAATCATAATAAAAATGTTAACTTATAAAAACAAAACAAAACTACCTTTAAGGATGAGTCTCACATCTGTATCTTTATCACTAACCTTTTTGTGGAATGTTACTCCTACATTTCTGAATGCTGAAATGCTGATGAACTTCTTGACAAAGAAATCATCTTCCTTGGCAAGCTTTTTTAGTGTTCTGTACATGGAATTACTCATTAATTAATTCATTGTTTTATTCAATAAACCATTAGTGATTCACTTTTTCTGGATATTTTGTTTGTGGATGAGAGGACAAAGATGAATAAGACATGAAACTTGTCCTCCAAAATAACATACCCTAGAAGTGTCTATGTATATGATCAAAATATAAATTAAAAATCAGCGTGAGAGGGTTAATCAAAATGTAAATTAAAAAACAGTGTGAAGGGGTTAATGAATTCTTACAAGTTGGTCAATGTCTGTATACTGCTTCTCATTCACTGCAATGTAGCAAGCCCGTAAATAATGCATATTCTTTTTCCCTAATATTTTCTTTTACAATGAGATCTAAGTTTTTTATGTTCAGAGTCTTTACTGTAAATGCAAACTAAGTGGAATAAATGTTTAAGAATATGATATATATTATTATGTTAAAGAATTACTTCTTTAATTAAAGGTGTTCAATCATAAATTGTTCACTATTAGAAATGGAGAGATGTGGGGCTGGGGAGATAGCTCAGCTGGTAGAGTGCTTGCCTTGCAAGCACAAAGCCCTGAGTTCGATCCCCAGTACTGAAAAAAAAAAAAAAAAAAAGAAATGGAGAGATGTTAAAGGAAAAATAATGGTGCATAGTATCACTGAGTATTTTTCAATCAAAATACAATGCTTGCCACTTTGTTACTTCATTCAACAAAAGTTTATTTGGTCCCTAGCCACATCAAACTTATTTTGAATAAAGCGAGGTAAAATAAGTCTTTTAAAATGATGCATTTGAAGTCTCTTGTCACACAGTCTGTGATATACTGCATCTATTTTGGAGTAGGCAGAATTCTAAGGTCTCAAGGTTCCCATGCCCTCTTAAGCAAGCCCTATAAAGTTCTTCCTTTTTAGTGTAGGTGGAGCATTAGATGTAATGGAGCATCACTTCCAGGATTAGTTTACTAATCCTAATAAATTTATTTATCCTAAATAAATTGACTTGAAGTCAACCAAAAGGAACTTAAATCTGGGTATATCAAATTTAATTGGAACAAGTCTTTAAGAACAAAATATGAGAAATATTCTGCTTTTCATATCAAAGATGAGATGAAGTGTCAGGTTTTGAGAGAAAGAAATCACATGGAAAGGACCTGAGTGTGGCCCTTGAGGGCCAAGAGCAGACCCTAGTCGAAACAAGGGCCTCAGTCAGATACCAACCAGAAAATGAGTTGTGCCAAAAACTAGTGAGGTTTGGAGAGAGATCCCTAAGCCCTAGGTAACACTGCAGCCCTGGCTGATACCTAACTAAGGTGCATCTCAGTGACATCCTCAGCAGAGGATCCAGCTAATGCATCATCTTGAAGTCACTCATGACCAGCTCAGGAGTGAGTTATAAATGAAGATTATGTTACAGGTCCTACCATCTTTGAGGGAGATGGGAAATATAAGCAGAAGGCTAGTGGGAGACTGTGGCAGGAGTTATGGGATAAATCCCCCACCCCCAAATCTGGTTTCATATGTAAAGTTTTAGTCCCCAGATCTGATTATTTGAAGATAGGGTCTCCTAAAGAAGCAATCGCATTAAAATGAAGTTATCGGGCAAACCCTAACCCACTTGACTGATGTTCTGATAAGAAGAAGGGATAGCACACAGACACAGCAGGCAGATGGAATAACACAAGGAGAAGATGACCATCCATAGGCCAAGGAAGGAAGTCTCAGAAGAAACCAACCCTCCTTACACCTTAATCTTGGACTACTAGCCTCCAAAACTCTGAAAAAATAAATTCTGTAATTAAGGGCAACTTGTCTACTCTTAAGGCAGTTCTAGAAAACAGGGAATAAGATAGATATTGATTGGACAAATATAATAGGATATAGGATTTGACACTCATAAGACCCTGAGTAAATACATCAAAACTGTCTGTCCATACTTTCACATAAGCAGAAACAACTGAAGAACTGCTCACAGCCTAAGAATAGAGGCCTCTGTGGTTCCCATTTTCTTCTGTTCTGAATTTTTGCCCATTGCAGATGAATTTTATTTTTATACTAATTTTCATGAGTCATTTATTTTGGCATTTTACTGGATGTAAGAGACTGTGTCTTGCTCCCCAGAAAGCCTATCATCATATATTATTCAAATACTGCAGCAGAACTTAGATGATTGGGTTTGGAAACAGAAAAATTCTTTGTTTGAAATATACTACAGCTACTGTTTCAGACTAGCTAAGAAAATGACATATTTCACTTCTTTCTTAAAAAAAAAAAAAGGATCCTATCATTTTAATAGTTCTTTATAAGCTTAGAGATAAGGTCTTTCAGTATCCAGTTTTTTAAATGCTCTTTCAGGATTTCATCTGGCCTACACAAGTTCTCATGCCCTTAAAAGGAAAGAGAAACTCCTTGAAATATATTTTCTACCTATGAGATTTGTATTCAAAATGGAAAATATTTTCTTGATTTATTCCTGTGGTTTGAAGCTAAAACAATGGTTCCGCTGTAAAGGAACTTAAAGAGTGAGGTCTATGTTGAGAGAAAAATAGCTGAGAAATGAAAAATCACACTCCAGGTGCAAAGTTGGGAGATTTTGAAAATCTTTTGAGGTGGGTGGATACACACATATTTCTGCTTATATGTGTACTACTGGTAATGATATTAAATGTTTCTTATATTTAACGCCATGAGACATTTAAAGTTAGAGACTCTGATATTGCAAGAGGAAGCAGATTTCTTCAATTAAAGGAAGCTCATTATCAAAATGTGCAACAGGGCCTTAAATTGGAAAGTTTAGAATAAGGCATTAATCTATAATATTTACTTCATTTCAAAGTAGGAATTCATAATTTAAAAAAAAAAAATAGAAACCAAGAACTGCTTATATGACCTCAAACCCTTTTATTATTAGCAGCAGTACATACAGAAAGGACCAAAGACCAGAGAGGATTTCTTTGGATAGAGCCATTACTGTTTCAACCTCATCCTACCTTCACACACACAGTGTTTTAGAAGTCCCCTGTAATTGCAGAGTAGAAAGTCACAGCTTAATATTTAACTGGACTTTAAGGACAAGTCAAAAGATGAATCCAAGGGAAATGACATGGGACCTGTGGTAGAAATTTCAGTCCAGAGACAATTTTTTAAGACCTAAGAGAACCTCAGGGGGCTAAGTAGTAGAACCCTGGGAATAGAGGTTGGAAATTACTAGTACTGATCAATTTAAGAAGTGATCATTCTCACATAAGGAAAGTCAACTTTGGAGACACTTAGCCAGAAAAAACTCCAGCAAATTCACAAAAGTGTTCCCATGTGATGATCAGGCTTTAAATATTTGCAAGACGCAGAGAAAGTAAAATTCCTTAACACTGATTTACTTGCTACAACAATGGAAAGATCAGAAAAAAGGATTTAAAAGCTAGGGAAGGAAGAATAATGACATGTGTGAGAGAGAAAGGACCACAGTTCTTGTCCCATTGCAAGAAGCTGTTGGTGCCAACCAGGTCTCTGATTGCAGAACAACAGAGAGAGAAAATTATTGAACTTGAAAATGTAGCTGAAGTTCTGGTTGTTACATGGAACTACATTTTTTAACCACTTCATTGAGACTGTATTTGCAGTCTTAAGTGATTGTAACCTTTTTTTTTCTGGATCAAGAATGATGAGAAAATTCACAGGACTTCCTGGGTTTGTGTGCAGAGACAGAGAAATGGTTGTGCCCACTGTCAGGGATCAAAAACTGAGCCACAAAAATCAAGTGGCTTTTATGATTTGAGTCCTGCTTCTTTTACAGGTTCATAGGAAAGTAAAGAAGAACAGGCAACAATTTAAGCAGCTACACAGTCAGGCTCCACTGAAAATCATCTGTCCTTGAGATTTCAAAATGAGCAGCAGCTCATTTTCAATTCCTGTGGTGGTTAGATGGTCAGAAGGGAATGTGCCCTGCTCAGTGACACCATGGCCCCAGATGTTCCGCTGTTGTTTCTGAACCTGCTTTCTCTCTAATGCATTTTATACTCATTCTGTTGGCTGATTCAGGGCACCTGTGTTGTCTGCTATCTTGTTTGCTCCTTCTCTGTAAGTACCTCTGTGCTGTGTACTCCGTGTTGTGAGTCAGCCTCTCTCAAACCCTCCGAAACCCAGGATTTGATGGGCAACCCAGTCACAGTCACAATTTACAGCGGCCACTGTGACAAGAATCCTCCCCCTCTAACTCAGTTTATGTGCTGCTGTTATATCCAAAGTTTCCCAAACTCATTTTAATTTTAAACTCTTTTTACTTTCTTAAACATTATGTAGGTTCTTAAAGATCTTTTGTGTACATAGGTTACATACATGGGTAGTTATTGAATTAGATAGTAAAACTGAAATTTAAAAAACATATTGAAAAGAATAATAATCTTCTGTGTGTAAACATACTAGTATGTTTTTATGAAATAGAACTATAATTTCCAGAACAACGTATTGAGAAAGAAGAGAGGCTTCATGCAATGTTTTTCAAGTCTCTGTAATTGTTTGGATTCTCATCCCACTTCTGCATTCAATCAGTTGGAATACACTGTTAGAAAATCTAGCCTCTCACAGACGTGATGTTGGAAATGTTGGAAATGAAAGGACCTCACCAACCTGTTGAAAGTGTTAAATTTAGGTCCTTGGACTAAAAATTTATCTAATCAGCTTTAGAGAGGGATCAGGACCATGTGTTTCAAAGCATAGCAATATGCATAAAGACATTTTTGGGTTCCTATCCTCATGGTGACTCTCAGAAGTTTAAAAGTCCACAGCATACAGCACATGTGTATTATGATAATTGGAGTCCAATGTACCCAGTTGTATGTATGTAACATGTACATATGTTACCTATAATAGGCATTTACATATACAAATATATTTTTGTGCACATGTAAAATACCTGTGTACACAAAAAATGTATTTGAAGACTGTCAAAGCCTACTGTATTATTACAGTGATTATATAGGATATATAATTACATTAATTGTGTACCTATATACTTATTTTTACAGTTTTAAAAATAGATATTGTACAATTATATAAACCATAGGCAACATTCACTCTGCCCTTGATAGGAGAGCAAACAGAATAGCGAACAGTTTTAGAAGACTGAAGATTTAAATTTGACTGTAGATCAATGATACGGTCCTAATGATAAAAAATGTAAGTTTTCTTGTCCTGCCCCTTCAAGTCTCATTGTCAAGTTCTTTGTCAATTTTTTAAAGTGGTAGAACTGGGGTCCACAGTACCTCAAGCTCCTATCAGTTCAAACACTTAATCACTTCATAAATCAAATAAAGAGTGTACCTCACAGAACAGGCAATTTGGGTGCAGGTTAATTTAACAGTGCTAAGTCTCCTTTCTCAGATTCTTATCTAGTGATGATGTATGATAATATATTGATTAACTCGATAAAGCTTTTTTGGTTAAAACCAATGTAATGCTTTAACCAAAAGATGTAGATCTCTCTGGAGAAACTAAAATAGTATTCTCAGTTAAGGTGTTTTATGATTCTAAAATTGCGTAAAATTTAATCTTGGGTATTCTTTCCTTGCCTGGTCATACCACAGACCTTTTGCCTAAGCATGACATGGCCTTGGCTTATGCCAGGTTTGTAGGTAACCATAGCTCTCTGCAAGCCTTGTCACCTGCTTAGAGTTGTGAGTGTTATTTTCAGACAGTGACTTCTGGTTCTGAGAAATGCTTTTTTTCTGTTCTGTTAATACTTGACAGCTTTGCTTCCTTGTGCCAGGGAACTAGTCAAGTACTTTTTTCTCTTATGTCTTTAGCATGTGACCCAGGCAACAGAGCTGCCATTCCATGCTGAAAGTTTAAGGCACCGAAATCTGATCCTGTCTGGCCTCAGGGATTTTTCAGGTAACTGTGGTATTAAGTGCCCTTCCCACTTTCCTTTCAGAAACTGACAGCCAATAAGGAAAAGGCTTAAGGGGGAAGGCTGACATTTTGGAAACAACCAATTGAACCGTCATAAAAGAGAGAACTTAAAGATAATTTTCAGCACAACTTTCTATGACAGGCAAACTTTGAGGAACTTTTCTTGCCAGATGCCAAGAAAGGAGTTTAGATTTGGTGTCATCCACATGAGGATAAGCTAGATGTCTCATAAGGAAAAAAAAAAAAAAAATGAAAACAAGATATATGTAAATCAGTGCTTGGAAAATAAATCCAGAATATGCTACTCAGTGAAACTTGTCAGACAGAGAAAAAATCACAGGGATAAGTTGTAAAGTTAACTCTAAATCGTTATACCAATGATTATTTAATTAGGTCAAGAGCATTTTTGCTTATTTTCAACATGAAATTTTTTCTATGATTGGAATTCATAATTTATTTTTAGCTTGATGCCTTTGCAAAAATATACTTCATGCTGCTTTCATTATTCTATTTTTTGATACTTGAAAAATAGAGACATTGACATCATTTTAAATGAAAAAATAAAAGGCATTTTACTCTTTGAT